>NC_083342.1:108396446-108696446 GCF_019175385.1 Lycium barbarum
ATAAAAATCTGGAAAAAATGATTTTTTTACAAAAAGTGTGGAAAAACCATGTTTTAAAAAAAAAATCCAGAAATCCTTTTTTTTTTTTAAATCTAGAAGAAAATAATGGATTATTAGTTTTGCACATTTTACTTAAAAAATTTAGCTTTTCAGATTTAAAAAATCTAAATTTTAATAAAAGTTTCAATTTTCCATGTCTTAGAAAACAAAAGGTTTTCCACCCCCCCTTTTTTTTTTTTTTACAATTTTCTAGATTTAAAAATTCCACATTTGTTAATAAAAATCCAATCCTTTTTTTTTTTTTTAACAAAAAGGGCTTACCACATTTTAAAAAAAACGTTATTCCAAATTTTATAAAAAAATAAAATTTTTCAGATTTAGAAAATCGGACTAGTACTAGCATGCCATGTGTAATATAAATAATTTTTTTAAAAAAATTTAGTGTTGACCGTCAAAAAGCATGAGTGAGCCAAAAAGTTGAACTGAGGGGTATTTTTAGCAAAATAGATGGATGAAAGGTATTTTTAGACATTTTCTAATAATCCAAGGGCATTTTTATCCTTTTCCGTTAAACTTTTAACAGAATATTTGGGAGTTGACAAAGTGCACCACTTATTCAAACATAATGGACTATTAATGCTCCATGTAAAAGAACGTGTATCGTTTTAGGTCCAAACCCAAAGATAATGTACTATTTTGGTCATTTTCTCCGACTTTTCACCACCCACTATAATTGAGTCCGGAGCCTAAAGGGTATAAAAATACACGGTATTTACCAAAAGGGGATGCCAAAAAATTTATATACCAAAAGGGGTATATCGTGGATCAGCCCACGATATACCCCAATTTTTTTTTGCGGCTGTCAGAACCATCAACGAAAATTAAAAAAAAAAATTAAACGTATAACGTGGACTGATCCACGTTATACAATATATTTTGTATAACGTGGATCAGTCCACGTTATACCTCTAAAGTTTTTTTTTTTTTTTTTTTTTTGCGAGCACTAAAAAAAAATTTGGTAAACTTTTTTTATTTTTGCAACACTTAGTGTGTTTTTTCATACTTTGACCAATGATTAGTCGTGTGTGAAGGCTCCGAAACGTCAATACTGCGTACAATAATGTAGGCTCAATACATCAAGGATACGTAGACGTTCGGATCATCATTTTAGGGGTTGAAAAGGTGCCCGAAATAAGTTTTGTTTGAAAAAACTTAGTGTTTGACTGTAAGGTTATTTTAGTCAACTTCATATGTCGAGAAAATTAGTCAGCTTTATTTTCAAAAATTGAAACCGTAGAAGTGAAATTGACATTCACAGCTACATTACCCCAGGATTTTTACGTTGAAATCTATTGCGTATCATCATCTTATAAGTAAATAAAACTGAAAATTTCACGCCAATTTGGGGGAAAATCGAAATTGAATGGGATAAAAGGCGTTTTTTTTAAATCGGCTCGGCCAAACCACCTTGAGTTTGTCCGCATAGATCTCGAAAAAATACGCAAGTTAAAAAAAAAAACGCGTAAAACGAACGTCCGAGCGCAAAGTTATGACCATCTAAAGTTTGACTACTTTACAACTAGTTTTTCTTCCTATATTTTTTAGAATTATATTTATATTCAAAATAAAGTTATGTCGTGATTAAAAAATAACACGCTTAAATCAAAACTTTAAAAAATAAAACGCTTAAACCTTAAACAAAACTTACTTCGGGTACCTTTTCAACCCCTAAAATGACTATCCGAACGTCTACGTATCCTTGATGTATTGAGCCTACATTATTGTACGCAGAAAAAATATCAAGTTCTATATAAAATATTGACGTTTCGGAGTCTTCACACACGACTAATCATTGGTCAAAGTATGAAAAAACACTAAGTTTCTTCAAACAAAACTTACTTCGGGCACCTTTTCAACCCCTAAAATGACGATCCGAACGTCTACGTATCCTTGATGTATTGAGCTTACATTATTGTACGCAGAAAAAATATCAAGTTCTATATAAAGTATTGACGTTTCGGAGTCTTCACACACGACTAATCATTGGTCAAAGTATGAAAAAACACTAAGTTTTTTCAAACAAAACTTACTTCGGGCACCTTTTCAACCCCTAAAATGACGATCCTAACGTCTACGTATCCTTGATGTATTGAGCCTACATTATTGTACGCGGAAAAAAAATATCAGGTTCTATATAAAATATTGACGTTTCGGAGTCTTCACATACGACTAATCATTGGTCAAAGTATGAAAAAACACACTAAGTGTTGCAAATTTAGTGCTCGCAAAAAAAAAAAAAAAACTTTAGAGGATATATTTTGTATAACGTGGATCAGTCCACGTTTTACAAAATATATTTGTAAAACGTGGATTGATCCACGTTATACGTTTAATTTTTTTTTTATTTAATTTTCGTTGATGGTTCTGACAGCCGCAAAAAATGGGGTATATCGTGGGCTGATCCACGATATACCCCTTTTGGTATATAAATTTTTGGTCATTCCCTTTTGATAAATACCGTGTATTTTTATACCCTTTAGGCTCCGGACTCCACTATAATTATCTTCTTTATTAGGTATCTTAATATGTATTTATGTGTTGTTACACCTTTTCCCTTCCCCGTGTTGTGAGCAGAAAACGTAAATTTGCTTCTAGGAAATTAAGGAATCCATCATTAATTACTTGAGTGGAAAAGATTAAATCAAATGAGGAATGTTGAGAGTGCAGTTTCTTATCAAACACCAGCCTCAAGGTAAATTTTCACGTTTGCATGTCAAATACTATATATGATCAAAAACACTATATCAAACTTTATCTTGAAATAATTTGCATCAACTAAGGATTGGTGATTGCTTAGCGTAATCTGTATATTAAAACAATTCGTCTTAGTTAGCAGAAATCTCTTCTCTCTTTATCACACATTTATTTTACAGTTTGTAATTTTTGAAACCTTTTTTTTAGGTTTCAGATGATGACATTGCCGTTCCTTGGTTATTGCAGCTGGATAGGACGGGGATAGCCTCTTTCAGAATTAGGCAAATGAAAGCGGCAGAAATCCAATTCGACCCACCATGAGCAGAAGAATTCTAGCAGACCCAGAAGTCTTTTGCTTCACAAACTTCATTTTACAAAGATACCAACAATGCGCACCAAAGATGAATCAAGATAGAGCAATCATTGACTTACTTCAGAGATCACGAAAATAGGGCATACGAAGAAGATCACAAATTGGGAGCTTCGTCTATGTCACTGTCAAGGACTATCTCTATTTGTTCTTTTCCTTTTGTTTCCTTAGGCGTTTTAGTTTTTGCCTTCCAGCTTTTAGACCTTTAGTTTGTTTGTTTTAGTTTCAAGAAAATCTATGACAAGCACCCACTAAGCATTGCTTAGTGCTATGCGGTTAAAAAAAAAAACACCAGGTTAGTCCTTTTGAAAACATGTTTTTACTTATCTTTTTATAATGTTTTAGTACTGAAGAGATTACTAACCTAAGTCGTAGGAACCAGGTTCCTGGACAATCTTTTTAAAAATATGGGCAAAAACTCTTAGAAGTGCAATGTCTCCAATGCTTATGTTGCCCTAAAGATGTCATGCGTGTAGATGAGCCTCATTACGGGTACCAAGTATGAGAGAAAACCAACAAAAAAAAGTTCCTTCTAACGGTTGCATTTCGTGCATAACTATATTGGAATATAATCCAAGTATTTTCGTCACCCTAATTTGCCGAGAATATGTTTTATTTATTTATTTTATTACGGAGTCATTTATACATAAAGAAAGTCAGATGATTTACGATCAAGTGAACTTAATGTTGTTGTTGGTTGAACCAATAATATTGCTATAATATTCATTGAATTTAGTATGAAGTTACAATAATTAGGTGGTCAATTTACTGGAACTTTTCATATCAACTTTTTTATGTTTTTTTCCTTTCTATCGACAGTTTTTAGGTTGAAATTGCAGCTTGAGAATATCTCTTTAGCAATTTTCCTGAATAGGCAATTTCAAGATCAGGACTTAATTTGTATATCTCGTATTTCTCTCTTTTATTACACTAATTACACTGCTTATTGAATATTTATCAAATGGTGACATTAATTATTTAACAATATAGTTTACTCTTTGTTTATAACCGTGCGAAGCGAGGACAATTACACTAGTTATAGTTAAATCATATGTATCCTCATTTTAATTCCTACATCCGCTGTCAATATTATGTTCTTCTTCTTCTTCTTCTTTTTTATTTAGCCTTTTTATTGGGAATTTGATTTGATTTTACTTTACTTTACTGCTATGAATAAGAGGGAATCAAGGAGCCTTAGGTCAGTGTGAATTGACGCAAAACCCCTCCGCTTCCCACTTATACAATTTGGGTTGACAAGGGTATTATTGTAATTGAAGATAAAATGAATTTACTGGCTAACAAAAAGAGTTGTTGTAGCTAACTAGCTATCTTGAGACTAGAATTCTCTGAAATTGTGGGATAGGTGACAAAAGTGATAAAAACAATTTATCAAAGTTATATATTACGTTCAGTAGGATCAAAATTTCAAGCCCCCATTTTATCTTATCTCACGAATAATAATATCGACCATTTAACAATATAATAGAGAAACTTTTTCACTACTGTGAACATCACTTTTAAATTTCATTTTTAAGAAAATAAAAGGCATTTTTAAGAAAACTTAAAATTATGAATTTTTTTTGTTACAAAATATAACTTATGGGTCAAGTTTTAAATTTTAAAAAAATTAAAATCACAAATTTGAAATTGAAATTGTACCTTTTAAGAGAATTTAGGATTTGAAATTAAAATGAAATTTTATTCAATGTCGTCAAAACACGGAAAATTGACGCCTACTTAATGTGTAAAAATCTTCAACTTTCCCCAAAATAATGTTAGATGTTTATTAAACATAGCTTATGGGGGCAATTTGCAGGAATGCCTTATTTTGGGGTGGTCTTTAATTTTTGTCTATTAAATTGGTGGTCTTTAATTTTTGCCCTTCGTTAGAACCCCTTGATTTCAGGTTCGAACCCCCGCTAAATCAAAAATTAAAAAAAAAAATTGCAAGACTGAGTTTTACATGATTCGGATAGAATTTCAAACTCTACCTTAGTTTTGGCCAAAACTTTGCCTTGAGGCAGAATTTTGTGAAAATAAACTAAGCACATCTGTTGTTGAGAAAAGCTACGAGTTAGCAGATAGCCAGGTAACCCGGTGATTACAATTGGAGCAGAGAGTAGATGCCCAGAACTCTTGTTCCAACCATCACTCAGTTGAAATAGAAGCTACTGGAATTTTGCCATAAGGCAGTGTTTTGAAGGCAAAATTTTTCCTTACGGCACAGTTTTGAAGGCAAAATTTTACCTTATGATTTTTTATTTTTTTTTACAGAGGTTGGTGAAGAACCTAGACATCGGAGTATTAAACGAAGGGCAAAAATTAAAGACCACCCCAAAAGAAGGGATTACCGCGCAAAAAATTGGAATGCATCTACATTTGGATTGGGCCGTGCTCAGCATGGCTTAGCTGCACCCAGTGTGGTAGAGAAGTAGGGGTGTTCATGGTTTGGTTGAAAACCGATCCAACTCGAAAACTGAACCAAATCAATTAAATAAATCGACATTTACTTGGGTCGAGTTTGGTTTGATTTTAGGTCTTTAAAATTGATAATATTTGGTTTGGTTCTGGTTTTACTAAAAGCAAACCGAAGAAAAATCGAACCGAACCGACAAATTTTATACATAATTTTTATAATTATATATACACAATATATTAATTTTTATATATACTTTTAAATAATTTGTATACTATTTTAGCATTTTTTTTATTTATCTCTAATAGGCTAATGAACTTTATACCTTAAGCCCATTTAAAAAAAAAAATCCATGAATTCAAACTCATTTATTCAAAGAAAAAACTATGAGATTTACCTAGATTTATTTTTTGTATTTCATATAAACTTTATTCACTTAATTAAAACTTGTAGATCGTAAGACATTTTCTTCATAATCCAATAAAAATATAGCTACCACAATAAAAGGGTAATAATGACCTATAAGATGGAAAACGATAAAAAAATTCTCTCCTAATTGTAGGAAAACCCTGAAAGAGAAAAATACCGTTAGTTTTCTTAAAAAACGAAAAACCGAACCAAACTGACTACAACCCAAACCGATGGCTATGTATTATATTTGGTTTAATTTGGTTTTAATAATTTTAAAACCCGATTAGATTGGTTTGATTTTGGTTTTAATCCCAAAACGACACAACCCGACCCATGAATACCCTAGAAGTAAGCAGAAGTTAACCATTTTGGTACCTTTTTTTCATGTGGAGAAAAAGCACTTGCTACTAAAACAACTTTTATTATCTGTCTATATTATTTTAAGAGCATGAATATAAATGTTGATTGGCCAAAATATCCTTCAAATATTGAACGACTTTTACGCTCTTCGTAAGATTACATATTTATTTGAAAAATAAAAATTTAATTTTAGATAAAATTGTAATATTAGAGTTTACTAAGTATCTAAAACTTTGATTTCCGATTAAGAATTGTTATTCAACTACAATTGTGAAACTATAATCCTAAATCCCTACCCTATAAACAAAAGACAAAGTAGTACTCCATAGTGGATTGGTTTTATATTTCTATATATAATAAGTCTCATGGAGGGACGAACACAACCGTTCCTCCTTGTACTCACTGCTTCACAAATTGTACCTGCATTAAATTTTTGTACCATGAGCTATATAATTTGTACATCTTATTCAACTATTTTTATATCCGATGTAGACATGTGTTATAGTACTTAATATTTATTCCCTTATCATTTATAGACGTATGCACTTTAAATTTAATTCTCCTATACAAATTTATTTCCTCCATACATTAATTTGTTCACTTTTGACTTTTCACATTCTTTGAGAATTAATAAATCCCACGTGAATATATGCTATAGTACTGAATATTTATTTTCTTCTCATGTATACACTTATGCACTTCTATTTTAATTCTCCGACACATATTTATTTCCTCCGTGCACTTTTACTTGTTCATTTTGACTTTTCACGTTATTTAAGAATTAATAAATGAAGTACTCCTTTCATCCCATATTACTTGACCACATTACTATACTTGATTTTTAACGTTCTTTAAGAATTAATAAAAATGAAGTACTCCCTTCATTCATATTAACGTAGACATGTGTCATAGTACTTATTATTTAATTCCCTTCTCGTGTATAGACGTATGCACTTTAAATTTAATTCTCCGACGCATTTATTTCCTCCGTGCACTTTTACTTGTTCACTTTTGATTTTCGTGTTCTAGCTAAATATTTATTCTCTTCTCATGTATAGACATATGCAATTCAATTTTAATTCTCTTTCACAAATTTATTTCCTCCGTGCACTTTAATTTGTTCATTTTTTACTTTTCACATTCTTTGAGAATTAATAAATCTCACGTGGATGTATGTCATAGTACTGAATATTTATTCTCTTCTCATGTATACACGTGTGCACTTCTATTTTAATTCTTCGACACATATTTATTTCCTCCGTGTACTTTTACTTGTTCATTTTTTACTTTTCACGTTATTTAAGAATTAATAAATGAAGTACTCCTTCCGTCCCATATTACTTGGCCACATTACTATACTTGACTTTTTACCTTCTTTAAGAATTAATAAAAATGAATTACTCCCTTCGTCCATATTACTTGGCCACATTACTAAAAATATATGTCTATTTTTTTATTCTATATTTATCTTCTTTTCTATTTCTATTATCCCCGTTTTCCTTCTTTGTCAATACTTTAAATGTGAAGAGAGGATGAACAATAGCAATGCAAATTTGCACCAAAAGTTATTTTAATGCTCTTACACATAACTTGTTTACTTTTGACTTTTCACGTTCTTTGAAAGTTAATAAATCAAGTATATATTTTATCATAATATCCATATTTATTAGTATATAGTCTCAATAGCCTCAGAAAATGTTTGAAAAATGAATAATTAATGTAAAGGGTAAAATAAGAAGAAGAATTGTTTTTCCTTGATATGTTAACACAGACAAGTAAAAGTAAAGGGAGGGAGTGACATTTATCCCTGTTTTCCTTTATTGTCAATACTTTACTTATTTACTCTCCTTTGCAGTCTCTAATTATTGTTTCTTTACATTTATAAAATGTATTACTTTATATTTTCATTTCAGAATTAAAATTTGGTGATTAATGATATAACATATATCTTTCTAATTTTGATTTTTTTGTAACAATTAATATAAAAAATTATACTCCCTCTGTTTCAATTTTTTTGAACCTATTTCTTTTTTAGTCCGTGCCAAAATGAATGACCTCTTTCCTAATTTGGAAACAAATTCATTTTATGAATGATTTACAGGCACACAAATTTTCAAGGCTTATTTTGAACCACAAGTTTCAAAAGTCTTCCCTCTTTCTTAAATGTCGTGCCCAATCAAATGGGTTCATATAAATTGAAACGGAGGGAGTAATCTATTTTTTAATTAATTTAATAAAAATATTTTAATCCAATATATACAACAAAATGGTTTTTATGTTTGGATCTGAATAGTTACTTATTTGAAATGGATATCAACCTGTCGGTATACATATAAAATATTAAAGAATTTAAAAGAAAAAATTTAGAATCAAAATATTAATTTCCCTCATATTCTTACTAATTTTCTTTTACATCAATGAACAACTTTCATTGTCATAATAATGACAAAAAAGTCCGACTCTTTCAATCTCAAAGACTTTTAATTACAACTAAAGTGATGGTACAAAAAATACATTTTGTATATACAATAACAATTAAAATGTTTTTAAAAGTTATTTTCAAAATACAAACCTTAAAGACTGACTAATTAAAGTGATTAAAATGTTTTTAATCAACAACAATATTTTATATCTTATTTTATACAGAACTCAATGCGTATTAGAGCAATACATATATTGAAAAACATGCAGTAGATCACTTAATGACAAAAACACTGTTTAACACATTTTTATTTCTCTGAATTAACCTTCTCTTATTTGATTTTGATATTGAGAATCATACTTCACATATAATTGAGATATGCATGCATATGCACGTTAGAGATCATACATGTATAGGAGTTTGGTTTACTAAAGAATCTGGAAAGGTTAGCTTTGGTGAAGTATTTTAGTGAAATTCTTCTTCTTATTCCTTGTAGACAAAGGTTAGATGCATGACACAAGGTAAGATTATTTATAAATGGCTTCCTCTCTGTCATTTTTAGACAAAATTCTGAATTCATAATCTTACAGCACCAGTAGAAAGGCTTGGCAACACGACAGTTTCTTCAGAATTTTCGATGGATTTTATAACATGTTTATGCAATTCCCATTTATTTATTTATTTATGTGCATGTTTGTTTGTTTGTTTGTCAATCCTATAAGGGGAGATTTTGTTAGAGAGTTCAGCTATTAAATTTTCCTCTTAAATCTAATTCAAAACATTCAAAGAAACTGTACAATGAAGAGGGTTATTAGAATCAAATAACTACATCACAGAATGGTTACATGAGGCGTCCTTAATGTTGGATATAACATACAGGGTTATTAGAATCAAATAACTACATCACAGAATGGTTACATGAGGCGTCCTTAATGTTGGATATAACATACTTTTCCGGACGGGTAAAATGAATAAGCAAATATATATACATATACATAATATTTTGTACTTTCTAAAGCAAAAAATTGTAACGTAACTATAAATAACACTATCTAATATTTGTTACTCATTTTTAGGGGATAACATCCGAGGCACGTTCATAGAGACAAGTATGTCTTAAAGGCTTCTAAACTGTTCTCCTATCATCAGTTTTATCTTCTTTTTTTAAAAAAAACTCATTGTTAACATCATTGTATATGAATGAAAACTTCTTATCTGATTAGTATCACTTAGCAAGTCAAAATAAAATTCACTCTCTTGATTTCGAGGATTTATAACTGCTCCTCCTATCTATTTTCGTTCGATAAATTTACAGGAAAGGAAAAAAAAATAGATGGCTAAATATAATCTCTTTAGAAAAGATTTTCAAAGATATTTCCAATAACCAAATTAGTTGCTTTGCATCAAGACAGACTTCTTTTATTTTCCTTTGCCGTACGTGGCGTCGTGTAATGCAGATAGCGGGGTCCAGTTTCCCAGAAAATGTACAAAAGCAATTATGATGTACTTTTTTTTAATATCTACATATTAATGAGTCCGACACTTTTTTAACCAAATTTTTTTTTTTTGAAACTAAACTAACCCAACCCATAAAAAAAAAAAAACCAAACTAGGCTTCACGCACAGATACTGTGCATGAAATCCTTACCTAAAATCCCCGACCCAACCTTTATTCTTTCTCTTCTCAAACTCAAAAATTAAGGTTTTTTTGCGTACTTTGACCGAAGATTAGTCCCGTTTCAAAATACCGGAATATAAATATTTTATATAGAACTTAATATTTTTTTTAGTGTACAATAATATCGGTTCATTACATCAAGCATACATATACATTTGGATTGTCGTTTTAGGGGTTGTAAAGTGTTCCGAAGTATGTTTGAAAACTTGTTATATATAGGTTTAAGTGTCATATTTTATAGGGTACGGATTCTTTTATGTCTTTTTTATTTTGTTATTGTATTGTGTAATCTGCACTTTTTGAATGTGCAAAAATAAATATAATATTTAAAAATAATTCATTCAATACGAGAGGTTCATAATAATTGAAAAATATTTCATTCCATTAGCAACGAAATACATCATTAAATTACAATAGACTAAAAACAAATCAAGTTCTAGACACTCTTCTACTTCCAGATGTGCTGCCACCACGAGAGTTTTGCCCACATGAACGCTTATCATGCCCAAATTGCTTACATGTCCAGCACTTGCGAGAGTAAGTCTTTTCGCTAATATCTATTTGATTGTGATAACGGGTTAGCTTGTTTTTTCCCAATTTACGGATATGGTTCTTGTTCGCAATCATAGAAAACGGCACGACTGACCAATAAGCTTGATCACCAAAGGGCCGGAATTGGCCGGAATATGCTTTATGGTATTTTACGACCTTATATTCCTCCACCACATAATCAGTTACATTTCTGGACATTCTCTCAAAGCACTTGACTGCATGAGAATATGACATGTGGTACGTTTGCCACTTACCACAAGTGCATGATTGTGTACGATCAGTAACGATATGTTTGTTTCCTCCTTTGCCGTCGCAATAACCCGTTCTAACTTCATACACTCGTTGAACGACGTCATACTCGGTCATTTGGTGACCCTTTGCCTTTCTTCTATAGTGCTCAATTTTTTTGTAGGGCTTTGACATCCATGTTCCCTCGTCGGCTAATATAGTTATGGCCTGCCTTGTCCTATCCACAAATCGCTCTACGACCTGCCTAAAAGTTAGTCTTACCATTGCAGTGACAGGTAGTCCTCGAGCAAATTTGAGGATTCCATTGAAAGACTCTGAGCTGTTCACATATGTAAGTGACTAGTGATTCATAAGACATTTCAAGTGGACATTTAACATAAACGTTTGGTCTTTTATTGTAACGAACTGTACTATTGTCATCAAAGATAATACCATTCCAATGTATTGAAACCTTAACTGGTGGAATATCTTGAGCCATTTTTTGTAAGACTTAGGATAGGTTTTTTTGAATGACTTAAGAAATGGATGAGTTTTTACCTCGTCCAACATTCTTCTTAAATAGATTCATATTCACCCCCATTGCGCACAAGAACATTGCGTAATATGAATTTAATTCAAATAAACGATCAAAAATTCAGCATTGTGTTATCCAATCGGTCCTTTAGGTGTCATAAAAAAGCTGAAATTAGCATGCATGATGTGTTGTCAAATCATGTCCTATTGCGCACAAGAACATTGCGTAATATGAATTTAATTCAAATAAACGGTCAAAAATTCAGCATTGTGTTGTCCAATCGGTCCTTTAGGTGCCATAAAAAAGCTGAAATTGGCATGCATGATGTGTTGTCAAATCATGTCCTATTGCGCACAAAAACATTGCGTAATATGAAGAATACAATAAAACAATGAGAGAGGAGTGGAATTGGCGTGTTAGGGAGGCTGAAGCACTGGAGCAAAAGTTAGCTTCAATAGGGCTTAAACGCCCCAAAAAACGTGCTATGTCAATGCCTCGCGGAACTCCACAAGAGTTTAATTTTGCTCTTAATCGTTTTCGCGAAGAGAACAATTGAATGCAAATACGTTACCATAGGGTAGAATATGGTATACATGATAGCACAAGATTTAGATCCAAGTGAGATTCAGACTGTGAGATGTCCGATAAAGATTAATATTTTTCTTATAATAAGATAAGTAGGTAGGGTCATAAAGACCCTCCCCCGAGGGTACTTGGGGGTTTGCAACTATATAAGTAGCAATTTCTTTTGTTATTAGACTACACCATATTCAATGTCGAGTACTAGAAACTCAGCTTGATCTTTACTTCTTCCAAAAGAACCAAATAGCAGTGATGACGAAAGTTCAAATCATAGCAGTTTTTCAAGTAATACCAGTGATTTCAAACTAGACGAGCTAAATCCGCCCCTTCTTGTAGAGAGTAATGATGATTTCTGCAGTGTGAAATATTCAGATCCGCGAGAATATTATTGCGGTTTACGCCGAGAATGGTCACATCAGATTGCCGAATCAGAACGCCTTGTTCGTGACTTGAAAAATCTCAACGCTCCAATCCCAACAAGGTATTCACTAACCATGCCTCGAGTAGGTCCAGCAACTTGCGAGATGGCCGTACAAAGGATTAGAAAAGAAAACAACAGAATGCTAGCAAGACGTTGTAGATTTTACATGCTAAAGTTGGCTGAAGAACAAACATCATCAACCGATAGAGAACTAACATCTCCTGAAAAAATATGTGTGTTAAGAGACCGCCAATATCGTTCTGAGGATGATATTGAGGACTTCTATTCTGATGACGATTAGGGTCTATTTAGGCTCACTGTCTTAGATTATGGGTCATTTAAGTTTCGAACTAAGACTGTTAATTTGTATTTTTATTTTATGATGAAGTCATCAATTTGAATTAGTTTGGCATGTTTTTAATTTGCTTTTATTGTTAAAGTCTATTATTAATTGACAATTTAACAAAGAAACACAACTAAATTAGTACATAAAGGGTGCGGATTACATTATAGGAGAAAAGGTACAACTAGTAAAAAACATAATCCATAGAAATATTAAACTTAATAAACAAAATACATATAAATAATGAACAACAACAACATAGCACAAATAATCTTCCACAATTTAACTTTTTCTTTCAAAGCTATTTTCTCATGTTGAGCCTCTCTAAGTTTAGCCTTCAGCAAATTTCATTTTTTTTTCGGAATCGGTGAGCAACACCTCCAAACCTTCAATTTTTTCTTCAGCTTCCACAAGCTTAAATTGCGAGTCCAACTTAGCGGTATCTCTAGAGATACGTGAAGTCGCGGTATCTGCATCCAAAACTGGATTTTTAAACTTCGCCGCCACCGTTTTATCCACGTGAATGCTATCTTCCCACCGAAAGTATTTGCAACCGCCCATATCCTATAAACATTACAAGAAAATCATTTTTTTAAAGTAAAATATATGGATAATGTGAAAAAAAAAAACACTAAAAAATGTAAAAACACTTACTTCGGGCACTTTACAACCAGAGGCGGATCCAGGATTTGAAGGTTCGGGGTGCCACACCGTTTGAATAGGGTAAACGGGTCGGTTTCTTCAAAATTGAGTTACGGTTCGGGTCATTTATCTATTTCGATTAATATAAACAAATCGAACGAATATGCGGATATCGGTTAACGATGCTTAAGCGGCCTTTTTTTTTGGTAGGAGTAAGAGGCCTTATCCTCTAAAACTTTGAGAAAGATAATTTTTTTAAAAAAACTGAACTTTTTAAAAAAATCTGAACCTCTATACGTTTTTTCAATAGATTCATACTATATTTTCCTGGTGTATTCTTCCAGCTATATAGTGTAGAAAGAGTCAAAATTGTAGCTTCAACCCACTCATCTTCCATAAGCGCGAACGTTGCGGAAAGTTCAAAGCAACCTTTAAATTTGAATACTCTTAACATAATAATATTCATCATTTTAAAACTTGAATTTATTTTAAAATTTTGAAATTTACGATTTACATATATATATTTTTTAATATTTATGTGAAACATATAAACAAACCCTTTAACTTGGCGCGAGTTGACAACTATGGCCTTAAACTTTGCTAGTGCACAAGTAGGCATTTAAACTAGCCAAAAGTCGAACATGTAAACACAAATGCTGATGTGGCACATAGTTTTGTTCAGTGCTATGTCACTGCCACATCAGCGTCACGTCCGCATATGTGTTCATATGTTCAACTTTTGGCAAGTTTAAGTGCCTACTTGTGCACTAGCAAAGTTTAAGGTCATAGTTGCCAGCTCACGCCAAGTTAAAGGGCTTGTTTATGTATTGTTTATGTACTCATTGATATAGGATACGCACTCAATGCACGCATAAAGAGATTAATACTTAAAGAAAGAGGAAGTAAAAAGAGCCAAGAATTAATTAAAGCATAAGAGAGTTAATTTGGATTAACAAAGAATAGCAAGTAAAAAGAATTAAAGATACAAAAACTGAAAAAGTATAGAGCTGAAGCGTGCACAAGGAAAAAAAAACATGCAAAATGGTACTGCACGCAGGTTCGATCTTCAGTCGCAAGAGTGGCAGATTATGCCCTTTGCCAGTGGCACTTTTCACTCTTTTGTTCTTGGGGGTGGCAAAACTTATATATATTTTATTTCTTATACATATCCGCATATATATACCAAGTTTCAGCCGAGCGGTCCGGGTGCCGTGGCATCTCCATCCATCCACATAAATCCGCCTCTGTTTACAACGCCAAAAACGGAGACCCGGATTATCTTGGGTCTTTGTTGTTTTTAGTTTACAGTAATAACTGCATTCACAAATATCGGGTTGTATAGCAAACATTGAAGTTTCAAAACTTGGAGACATATTTTTGGAAGTGCAAAAGTGTGTTGAAAGGGTGAAGATGGAGAAAATGAAAGAGAAGAGAAAGAATAAAGGTTGGGTCGGGGTTTTAGGTAAGGGTTTCATGCACAGAATCTGTGCGTGAAGCCTAGTTTGATTTTTTTTTTTTTAATGAGTTAATTTGGTTCCAAATTTTTTTTTTTGGGTTACAAAAGTGCGGGACTCATATATTAATCTATTATTGTTAGTCTCATGCACGATTCTGGGATCTTGGTTGATGAAGTTTAATAAATATCAATGTCAAAAAGTCATATCTTGACTCATTCATGATTCTTTTTAGGAAGAGTTCAACGAGGTGGTCCTTTCTTTTTTCTTATTATTAATGATGAAAACGAGGTGTTCCTTACGATTGGTAAGGAACCGCAATAAATCTTTTTCAAATATTTAAAATAACATAAACAACAAACGAGAATATATATTAATAATATTTCACCAATCTATATATATAAAAAATAAAGCTAGTTGTGACTGTGTGATAAGATGATGGACAAAATTAATACGGGTCAGTTATCAGCAATTGAATGTGTATCAATACAAAAAAAGAGCACGAGACTCACGACAAATTAAAAAAAAAAAATTAAACGAGCCAGCATTCAGATTTAGGCAATTTTAAATCTCTTGATAACTACTAGCTTCATTCCAATTTAAGTGACTTATTTTTTTTTTATCTGTCCCAAAAAGAGTATTTACATATTTAGGAAGTTGATAATTCAAACATCCTGTATTGACAAGTTTATAACCACAAGATTTAAAAGACAATTTATTACATTATAACAATCTTTAATTTAAGGCCACTAGATATAAAAATCTCTCTTTATTTCTTAAACTGTGTGTCTAGTCAAATTAAGATACTTAGCGGAGGGAGTACATAAGAGTGGAGACAAGCAGAAGAAATCCACTATTTAAATAAGGTACTTGCGTAGTCATCATTCATAGAATTAAAGAAGTGAAAAGAAAGACGTGGTGCATGAGAAGATACACGAAGTGAATATAATAACACTTTTATTTTCGCTTATATATATATATATATTCTTCCTCCGCCTCTTCTTCTTCCTGAAAACTCTATAATTAAAAGCTGTATAAAAATGGCGAGCGAAGAGGTGAAGGAGACGCTATTGAATAAGAAAGAGCAAAATTATAACACCGAGAATTGTCCGGGTTGTAAGGTGGAGCTCAAAAAAGCAGCCCAAACTGGTTTGCCTATTAGGGAGCTTTTCACTGTCTGGGTCATCGCGCTTAGCATAGGTAAATTTATCTATCACTATTTCATCATCGCACTAACAATAATTTATATGCTATGAGTTGATATAAACATTCAGTGCGTTGGATTGTCTTCCTTTAATTTCTTTGTAATCCGTCCAGCCTTAAAGTTATAGGTTCGGCAGAACTAATATCTTCAAACTTTGCATGTATTTAAAAAAGAATTGTACGTAGTTGATAACCTAACTTAAAATCCGAGTAGGCCTCTGAATACCATATTTTGCATTGAATAAATAGAAAAAATGACCAATCTTAAGTGCTTTTTCAGGAGGCAGTTATTTCGAAGTATTCAGTTACTAAAAATTATCTTCTTCTTTTTTTCTAAATAAACAAAAGGAATGTTTTTCTTGAGAAGTACATTAAAAAAATGACTTTCCTCGTTTATTGATAGAAGTCATTTTCTTCAAAATAGCTAAATAGGATCATATTTATTGTCTTTAGAAATTTATAGTAATTATTTTCTTAATTTTTAATGTATAGCTCAACCATGTTTCTTTTTAATACATATGTGATATTTTAAATCTTTATACTTCTCAGCAAAAAAAAAAAAACTTTATACTCATTAAAATGGGTTACATACAATATGCAAATAAGAACTCAGCCACGTAATTATTTTTAGTGATGCTTATTTGTGTATCGTAAATCATTTGTTACAAGTGAAAGGTAAATAAAGTATACGAAAGTCAAATTTTAGGAAAAAGAAAAGGTAAAAACCAATTTAGGACGAAACATAACTTTTTCGTTGAAAGTACGAACATGCTCCTCAAAATTATGTAAAACTGACGATGTAGACACTAATGAGTACGGACTTGTTAAACAAAGTTTCTAACATACTCCCTCCATTCAGTTTACTTGTCCACGATGCTTTTGCATGTCCTTTAAGAAATAATAAATAAAATTTATATTTTACTTTAGTGCCCCTATTAATGGTGTATAGTTTCAATGTACTTGGCAAAATATTTAGAGAATAAGTAGTTAATGTTAAGGATAAAACATGAAAAATGAGATTGTCTTTCTCTTAATATCGAACAAGTAAAATTGAAAATATTTTTTTTATTATAGTGGACAAGTAAAAGTGAACAGAAAGAATATATGGTTCAGAATTCCAAAATCTCATAGTTTCAAATCTTTTAACTTTACTTGAACGGTATAATGGGAATTTTGTAGGATTGCAAATTTGCAATAGTAGTTCTTTTCACTACTGAAGATGAAATTTGGATTACTTTTTGTCACGTATCATTATTTACTTGTATGAAATTGAAACGCTTTTGCATCGGCAAATTCCCTTTCAACTATCCCAAAAGATCACTTGTACATAATATTGACTTGATAATCATTCAAATTAGAAGTGTACATAATTCGTGTTAGTTCGATTTCTTATTTATCAAACCAAATCAATCAGTTAGTTTGCTAAATTTATAACCAAATCAAACTAACAAAATTGATTTTTTTTTCAATCTCGATTTTTACGATTTTTTTTTATTTTCACGTCTCTTGTCCAATAAGGTCTATACAATATAAAACATATAATTAGTGCTCCGGATATTTCTTCTATCCTAGTAAGATTTAAAATATATATATATGGTGCTTTTTCAAGAAAATAGTACAAAGTGAGAATTGAGTCAAATATTGCACTTCATTAACATCTATGTCACCAACAATAAAGATAGTGAAATCCATAAAAGAAGTACTACTAATTAGCCATATAAGTAATTGAATTTATTTTGTTAGCATTAGTTTTGATTTAATTTTAGTTTGAATTTTATTTGAGTTACTGCGTATAGACACTTAAACTTATTGAACCATACCAATTTTTTAATCCAAACCTGAAATGTTATATTAATAGAGAGGAATTACGGAAAGTTTAAGAAATAATTAGATTACATTATAACAAATATTTTTCCGTGGAATATATTTTTAAAAACTTGTCCCTTTTTTTTTTTTTTTTTTTTTTAAATTTCGATGAATTTTAGCGGGAGAGAGAGGGGAGAGGAATCCATGGCTATTCTGACCCTGGCGGGGGATTTTGTTGGGGGGGGGGGGGGGGTTGGTTTGTAATGAGTTGATATTACTTTACTACTATATATAAGGGCCAATGTAATGAGTTTTGTAGTACTTAGTTACATTGTAACTATTTGATTGGTCCAACCAAAATGGTTTCTTCTTTCAAATTGCTCTTGTATTTGCTATTTATTGGTTACATTGTAATTATTTGATTGATCCAACCAAAATGGTTTGCTCTTTCAAATTGCCTTTGTATTTGCTATTTATTACTTCATGTAGCAAAGTATGTTTTTCAATAAATCAAGATGCTTTCAAACCCTTTTTGATAGCATATCTTTTTTGTATGTCATATTTTTGCCCCTATTTTATTTCATTTTTACTTAGGTTGACACATTTAATTTGGTAAATATAATCAATTTTGAGGCTTCTAAAAATACTTAAAAAGTTGTGAATGGTGATGATGTCATCTAATAGAAATAACTATGCACAAAGATAATTTAAAATGGTGATGAAAAAAACTTTGAAGCACTCATTTGGTATTAGAAGAGTACTCTGTCAATCAAATTTTCTTTAGTGATTCTAAAATTACCATTAAATTTCTCTTGATCTTATTTTTAGTTAAAAAAAATAGTTTGAAAATATAAAGTTAGATTTAATGATTTAAAATAACTATACCATAGCAAATAAATTCAAAACTTTTAAAGAATTAATAGATTAAAATCTTGAAAAATAATAAATAAAGAAACCTATAAATTTTATTCAAGTTGCTTAATTAATTGGGATAGTAAGAGGAAAAGATGTGTCACGCCCCGAACCATGGCCTGGACGTAACACGACACTCGGTGCCTGACTGCATGTGACCGAGCGAACCACATGGCTTGCTGAATCATCATGATACATAACATAAGCGGAATATAACGTGAAGGCATGATGGGCCTTTATAAAACGTAGTAAGTCATAATACTTAATAAAAATACTTGTTTAAACATGAGTGCGGAAATAACATGAATGAGCCAAAATGGCTATACGACTCCGAATGTCTGACATGACATACCTGACTTGTCTAGTCTATGAAACCTCTATCATGAGTCTGACTGGAAAACATACTTACTGGGACAAGGCTCCCAGCATACCTTAGATGCATAACTAATCATAAACAAAAGTTAACTAAACCCCGAATGAGATGGGGCTCACCAATAAGTTGGTACGTGCAGATCCTAATGAGCGGAGGCGTCGTCCTGTAAGTTCGTACCTGCATCGTGAAATGCAGGCCCCCGGGCAATAAAAAGGGGACGTCAGCACATTGAATGTACAGGTATGTAAAACAACTGAAAGAAATAACATGGGACATGGAATAACATGATAAGAACTGAAACTGAAAACCTGGACATGAACATGAACATGAGCATGAGTATATATATATATATATATATATATATATATATATATATCATAAGTAAAACATGATAAGTAGGGAGAGCAATAACTTATAACCGATTCATGGTCTGGTGCTTGCGTCCCGCCAGCAGAACACTCAGTCCTTGCCAGGGAACATGAGATTTGATAAAATATGAAAGGATCCAATCATTATGAGAGATCATCCGGGACATGGGTGGAGAGATCCTCATCCTACGGTGGCTACGTAGTTTCAGGCTATCTGAAGCCCTTCTCGGTAATCAATGCAACTCCCAAAACATGAACATGTAAAATAGTGGCACTTGCTGCCCATAGTATATCATGAATCATAACTTGCTTGTACATAGTGTTCATGAATCATAACTTTCTTGTACATGGTTTTCATGAATCATAACTTGCTTGTATAGTTTCATAAGATAACTTGTCATAGTCTTGCAAAACATGTTTTTGGTTCATGAGTAATAATAATAGTTCGTAATCATATATATATATATATACACTTGTCTTGAAAACATACTTGTAACTTGCTGGATGAAATCATAAAGTTTCATATAAACATAATGAGAACACATGAGGAAGAATTCATGATTCATGGATTAAGCTAGGATTCCTAATAACTGTAATGGAAGATTAGGAATACAATAACGAATATAGATACAAAATTCATGTACATAAATACATAAATACGGGCTACCAATATGTTGAGTTTAATGCCCTAGGATTTGAACTTCATGGATTTTAAAAAACGGATCATGGGGAAGAACGTAGAGATTCCCACATGTGGATGGAAGTTCTACATACCTTAACTTCCTGCTTTTGAGCGTATCACAATGTCCTTCAATCCCTTCAACTTTAATCTATAGCAATACATGTCATAGAGACTCTATATTAGCAACAATATCCATGCTTTGTTCATCTAAGCATTTTATCAAACACTTGGTGGGCATGAAGTTCCACAACCTTCATTAATGGTGTTTTCTTCACCCAATCCCCACTCTATTACTTCTAGCTGATTCTACAATCTCAATTAGATGTAATTAACATCATTCTTCATCACCCATATGAATACAACAATCCGAAGTCAACAATTCAAAAACTCTAGCATAGTTCATATAATTCTCTTTATCAAACCCATTTGCTATCCTCCCAAGAACTCATCAATCCAGAACTATAAATGTTTAGAGAGTAGAAACATTACCTTTTTGAAGTCCAATCCTCTTGAATTCGGGTTCTAGGGTTTCCACATCCAACAATAATGTTCCAATCACAACTCTATGGATTAGAAGGGTTTACTCAAGTTAGAAAGGGATTAGGGACTTGGATTCAATCTAAAATCATGATAAAAACTTACCTTGGAAAGTCTTGAGGTTTGGGACTTGTTCTCTCTGAATTTGGGGTGAGTTTTCGTGAATGGGGTGTGAAGAAATGAAGTGAAAAGCCTTAAATGAAGTTTTATAATTGCTGTCGGTGCCTTTTAACGCCCAATTTTACGTCCCGTATAATTTGTACGGACCGTATATCATCCCTTAAAACCATTCCAGTGATTTGGACATTCTGGACCAATTTTGCGGCTGGAATATACGGCCCGTATAATTTTTACGGTCCGTATATTCCACTGTATAATTTTTACGGTCCGTATGTTTCCACCGTAACTTGACAGAACACTGTTTAGTAAAACGGGCATAACTCTTTGTACAGATGTCTGTTTGAGACCCATAATATACCGTTGGAAAGATATTTCAAATCTCTATAACTTTCAAAGAGGAAGTTTTCCCAAATTCCTAATTAATAAAGGGGTTATGGTCGTTGGAAGTAAGACCTTCTATAAACTCACTTGCAAAGATGCCCCGTAGAGTGGTTTTCAACTTTGCTTTGCCCAAAGACTCTTCTCAGGTCTTGATTGGGTTTCAAACACCATTTATATACTACTCAAATTGGGTTCATTATACCCCCGTCTTATGAGACAAATCTTAGCCCGAATGCACGAGGTGTTACAAGATGCTTACCAAGTGATCAGCTCCTCACTCCCATAATTATTAAATATTGATGATCACATCCTTCTTTTCTTGCAAACAGTTTTATTTGTCAGAAATCATATAATCCTTAATTGGTTGAGTATGAAAATTTTATTTTTAAGAGTAAAGCATCAATGAGTCAATGACAAACTAAATTAATTCTTAAACTTTGTTTCAATGAATTCATTTTTTTTTAATCTCATCTAAACCTAAACTTTAATCACCATATTTGTTTTAGCATAAATCATTGTCACGTGAGATTGTGAGTAGTTAATCAATAAATACCAAAACAAGCTATTCCTATCTCTAACTAGAAATTATATACTCACAAATTTATAAAATATTAAAATGTCCTTTCAATTTGTGATTATAGACAGCTTGAAATCATTTTTGCATACTTTAAATTAAGTTACTAAACATCAAGTTATCTCTGTCTCTTTTTTATATCTGTTTATTCCCTAGCAAACTTGCTTTCCTATAATAATTCTTTTAGTAAATTATCTAATTATTTGATCAAAAACTTAAATAATGAACAATACATGATTAAGAAGCGATCATCTTAGAAGAGTTGTGCCTAAAAACGTACACAAATTATTATTTTTCAATTAAAACCATTATGAAGTGCATCATTATCTTGACTTTGGGCCCGGGCTCAACACGGGCTTCACTGGATTAGTATGTAAAATAAAAGTGGTACCTTGCACTATATATTCAACCAATTTAATTTAGGTGGGTCAGATCAGTGGAGCGGTCAATTCAATGATTCACGATTGATTAAAGGGAAAAGGGTCAAATATACCCCCTACTTTAGTTTATAGGCTAACTTTGCCCTCCGTTAGCCAAAGTGATCAAATATATCTCTCCGTTAGCCAAAGTGTTCACTTATGCCCTTAAGTGGATGAAAATCCCCAATTTAGCCAAGATTACCCATTTAATTAAAAATACCAATGCCCCATATTATAACTCGCCCCGACCCACAAAAAATAATTTCACCCCACCTAACTATATCCCTTTTACGTTCTAAAACATTTCAGTCCATTTATGGTTCAACTTTGGTTGCATGTTTTGGTTCAGATTTTGATTTAGTATTGTGCAGTTTTCGTGCAGGTTTTGTCCAGTTTTCAGTTCAGCTAAAGTTCATTTATGTGCAGTCATAATTAATCTTCAGTTTTGGTTCATGTTTTTTGGTTCAGTTCACTTATGTGCAGTGATAATCTTCTATTTGATAATCTTCTAATACAAATCAACAAAAATTATGGGAATTTACACTTACGTGCTTGTTGATGCCTAAGCTCTAAGTCCGCTGCACTTCAACTCATTGGTAACACACTAGTGTGTCTATTCTATCGGAGTCTGTCTCGCTGGTTTTCCTCGGATTTCATTTTCTTTGTAGTGATCTTTATGACATTTGGGAAGGGCTCATAGCATTTTGGATTTTGTGCCTTGAAAACTTTTTAGTTTGAGTTATTGTAAATTCACATTTGAGTTTGAGTAAGTTATTTATGCTATGGGTGGTTATTATGTAGCAAAGAAAGATGATTTATTTTGCACAAATGGACTGAACCTGCATCAAAACTGAACAAAACTAAACCTCAAAACTAAATCAAAATCTGAACCAAAACATGCAACCAAAATTGAACCATAAATGGACTGAAATGTTTTAGAACGTAAAAGGGATATATTTGGGTGGGGTGAAATTATTTTTTGTGGGCTGGGGCCGGTTATAATATGGGGCATGAGTATTTTTAATTAAATAGGCAATTTTGGCCGAATTGGGCATTTCCATCCACTTAAGGATATAAGTAAACACTTTGGCTAACAGAGGGGTCTATTTGATCACTTTGGCTAACAAAGAGCAAAATTAGCCAATAAATTAAAGTAGAGGGGTATATTTAGTCCTTTTCGCTTGATTAAAATGGATAGTTTTTTATCTTTTAGAAGATTGGTTTTAAAAAAAATAACCTTAATTGGTTGAGTAACTTTGTAGGTGAAATAATAATAATTGAATGACTTTTCTATCTCATAACAAAGAAAAGTAACTATCTGATATAATTACTATTAGTTGAATGACTATTTTATTAGGAGATAAATAAAAGTGACAGTAATGGGGTAAATCACCATTTGAGTGACCGCGCGAGAAATAACACCCAAACAAACTTGATTTTGACGCCTAATAGAATTTTAAACTGAGTGTAAATTTGCAGTATTTTTCGTAAAATTCATTTAGTAATGGCAAGAGTATAAAAAGGACTGAAAAAGAGAACAAAATTGAGTAATTTCGAATAGTATATTGCTAAATTTGAAGTTATAAACCTTTTCACCTCCTGTAATTTTAAATCTATACAACCTTGTTTTTCAAATGGACAATCAGCAAACAGTAATGGCTGATGCTTTTTTGGTCACTACAGCAAAGAATCACCATGATCATATTACATTTTTTCATCTCTATGTGGTAAAGTCTATATTGTATGCGTAATTGTATCTTAGCATGCAAGTTTGCTTCATTGCTGTACTTGAAAACAAGCTTTAGACTATTTGAGGATTTTCTTTTGGTTTTATCTGTTGATATTCAGACTGATGATTTCTTTTTCTTTCTGTTTTCATGGGATTCATAAACTCTGATCAGCACTTCCAATATCATCTCTCTTTCCATTTCTTTATTTCATGGTAAGATCACTCAACTTTTTGGTCTGTCCTTTTATTTTTATTTGGGTATGGTCAGTCATTTTTTAAGAGTTAATAGTCAAAAACACACCTGAACTATCATTTTTTTCCGAATTTCACACCCTAACAATTAGATGTTCCCTTTTCCTACCTGAACTATCACCATCTATGTATTAAAACACACTTCAAAGTTGATTAGGCCAATTATCAATTGTTCCCTCTTCCTACTTGAACACTCAAGTAGGTGTGTTTTAATACATATATATATGATGATAGTTTAGATAGAAGAAGGAAACAACTGATAGTTGAGGTGTAAAACTCACGAAAAATGTGATAGTTCAAGTGTGTTTTTGACCATTACCTCCATTTTTAAAGAAAAGCATTCAGATTATGGGTGTGTTTGGTATAAAGAGAAATGCTTTCCACAGAAAATGTTTTCTTGAAAAAGGTTTTCCTGGAAAATAGTGGGTTTCTTACTTATTTGTTTGTGTTTGGTAGATAAGCAGAAACTAGTCCCAAAAGCATTTGTATATAATTTAGATAGACACTATTAGGGTTGGCATGGGAGGCTAAGGGTGCGGAGGTGGTGGTGATGAGGGCTACGGGGTTTGGGGGGGGGGGGGGGGGGGGGGGGAGGGGTGAGGTGTGCTGGAGCGTGGATATTAAACAACTAGTATGGAATGCCACTTATATAACTTGTTTTCCATACTTCTATTAGAGAAATCATTTTCCTCACTTTTAAGGAACTTGTTTTCCATACTTCTACTAGACTTACTATGTTCGGTTCATGCTACAGATAAGGGACTTTCACATTGCAAAGAGAGAGGAAGACATTGGTTCCTGTGCAGGTTATGTAGGTAAGCTTATTTCATGCCATAATATGTTGAGATATATTCACATAGAGTTCTGTCAAAAATGCTTATAAATTTCCTGAAACACTGAAGGTTCTGCTTTTATGCTTGGAAGAGCTTTAACATCTGTCTCTTGGGGAAGAGTGGCTGATCGATATGGCCGAAAACCAGTTATAATTTTCGGCAATTTCATAGTGTACGACCAATCTTCAATGAAATGTTTACTTTTAGATTTCATTCATTGCAATGTCAATATTTTTGCTTTGATTTGGCTTCAGGGTTGTTTTCAATACTCTTTTTGGTCTTAGTATCAACTTTTGGATGGCAGTCATAACAAGATTTCTTCTTGGTAGTTTAAATGGTGTGTTTGCACCAATACAGGTATTTATCAGTTTAATACCATTATACAATTCAGTACTGCATCCTCAACTATGCTGTTAATATACTTTACTTTCCATGTTTAGGCATATGCTGCCGAAATTTTTCGTGAAGAATATCAAGCACTCGGAATGTCAACGGTAATATGTCCTTAATTCTCAGTGATGCAAATGATTTCTAAAATATGATAGAATTATACATAATCTAAGAGCGACAGAAGAAGCGGAAATAATGCATTTCTGAATGACCACTTAGATAGTGGATTTTGTTGAATTTTATGTTATTTTTTCTTGTATATTTGAATCTTTCAGATTACTACTGCATGGGGCATCGGATTGATTATTGGCCCAGCTTTAGGAGGCTTCCTTGCTCAGGTACTTCCTTTTCTTACTTAGATATTTGACTATTTCCTTCTTTGTATTCCTTCCTTCTGCTAGGGAAAGAGAGTTAGTCACTTTATGATAAATTGTAAGATAGATTTGTTAAATATAGAATTCCAAAAGAAAACAATTTGTATATAGAAAAAAGATTTTGCGTTTCTATTATTAAATATTCTCTGCAAATCTTCGCTAGAGAATTGAGGAAATTTATGAAAATTTACATTAGCTTTAATACAACATACATGCTTGTTCTCTAAATTTTCTTATTTTCCGTAGCCTGCAGAGAAATATCCAGCCGTATTCTCAAAGGATTCTATATTTGGGAGGTATTTTCCCTCTTGCTTTTCACGATTATACGTCTTCTGCTGTTGCTTGAAGTGCTCGTTGGCTCCAACATTTGATATTTTTCTGCAGATTTCCCTACTTCTTGCCTTGCCTATGCATATCAATATTTTCCTTTGTCGTGGCTATTGCTTCATTTTGGCTGCCGGTAATCTAAATGATTATTTTAATTCCTTCTCAAGACACACTGTTTCTGTTTCTGTCAAATCTTGACCCTTTCCATTTTACAATCAAAGAATTAGTAGTTCACCTCCTGAGAAATTTAATTTTGCATAGCTTTTAATGGATAATGATTATATATATCGTTTCAGATATCCATATTACCTTATTGTTGCAATGTTTCTGAGAGTGAGATTTGTCTAACCATCTCTTTCGGTTTAAATCTTCCGAGTTGTTTACCAATTTTGGTCCACTTGGTGATGCACAACGGGGTAGGGGAATTTCTAATTGCATTTCAAACTGAACATTAAAAAGATTGAGGTTTGTCCTTTTCTTTTTCGTTGTTGGAGTTGGGGTCCTACAACATATTGTGAGAGAGGAAAACTAAGCCTTAATTAGGGAAGTGGAGGATTGAACGGGAAGTGTGTTGCCTTGGTGTATTTGGTACCGAATTGTGTAGGATAAGGAGTTGCTAGAAAAGGTTCATTTATAATGTTTCGAGGATGAAAGAACTCTTTATTATCATGGATTCAATTATTCATCTCACCTAAAAAATACTTGTTTCTCAAACCCCAGTAATCTGTGCGTCTTTCTATCTCATTCCTTTTCATTGTCCCCTGTCTTCTCTGGTTTCCCAGCTTTAGTTGGACAGGAAGATCATAGAATTTCATCCTACAGCTCATGAATTGCAGGAAACATTACATAACCATGATTCAGAAATGCTGCCTCAAGATTCTTACAACGCTCTGGAGGCTGCATCAGATACAAAAGAAGGAAATGAATCAACCTCAAAAGAAAACCTTTTTAAGAACTGGCCATTGATGTCATCTATCATAATATACTGTATCATCGCTCTTCATGATATGGCTTACTCAGAGGTATACCATATCCACTAATAAGTAACTGTAGGATATAATCACCACATCATGATTATGAATTAATCTCTCTATTATCATATTGATATGCCTCTCTCTGGCTTGACGTCTATAGTTGATTGCATGTTGTTAGTGCAATGACTTTGATGAAACAACTTTCTTTCATCCTTGGGAATATGTTTTCTTCCTAAAGCACAATTTTTGTTTACATTTTATATTGATATCTACTCAATTGCTTTCTAGTGCATGGAAACTATGAAAGTAATCGTGTCCTTTCTTCGACAACAAAAGAAGTGTCTCTTTTAGAATTCTACAGCTGTGCCTTCTCATATAAATCCTGGGTTCATTGGCTATCAGCAGCTGAATAAACATGTTCTTTGTTGCTGATCCTGAGGGTATATGAGGAACAACAATGGATACCGTTCCAATACCATAGTGAACCTGTACAATATTTTGGCCGCTGCCTTCTTGGTATCTTTGCAAATATATGTGCTAAAATCTCATATTCAATCTTTATCTGTTGAAGTTTCCAACTTCCTGGCATGGTCATTCGTTTGTTGATCTTAATTTCTATGTTATTAGCATATTTAGGGGTATATGAAGAAAGAAGAACAACAAATTGATGATATCAAGTTGCATATTTATTAGTTATAAAGAGCTGTAAGACAAAAATGTATTCTCTTTAATTTGATAGTACGTTTTGGAATTCCCACCAGTTTAAAGATAATTCATATGTATCATGCTAAGAGTAATTGATCAAATTTGCGGACATTCCCATGAGGAAACACTTAGTTCTGCATTTCTCAGGCCCAAGGGCAATTGCATAACAATTCATTACATCATTCCAAACCCATTTGCTTCTGCAGATTTTTTCATTATGGGCTGTGAGCCCCAGAAAGTTTGGGGGCTTAGGTTATTCAACTGCTGACGTTGGTGAAGTACTATCAATCTCAGGTGCAAGCATATTTTCTCACAATATATATTCTTTTATTGGCAAATGAACCTTCTTTTCCCTTTTTTACGAATTAATATCTCCACATCTCTCCCCCCCCCCCCCCCCCCCCCCCCACCCCACACACAATATTCTCCATCTCTAAATGAGATTTGGAAGAAGCGGTTGCTGTACTGCAATGCATCACATGGTCAAATAAACACCAATTAAAGCCAACTAGTTAAATAGTAAAGAAATGCATAGAATTTGATCTATGAACCCACAATGATGAATTTAATTTAAAACTCAATAAAGGAACATGAGTCGTCTGGTACTGTCAATGGTTATTGCCTACAAGTCCCAGCCCCATATTCATCCCTATAGATATTTGTAACCACTAATTATTTGTTTATACTTTTCATATCTAATTGAGAGTTTAAGAGAGAAAATTTGGTGATGTATTGCACCAAAGTATATCCCCTGATCCATCAAATGTGTCTAAAGTACATACTATGTTATTCAGAAGCATTCTTGTTCCAACTTGTAGGTTTATGACAACTGCTTTATTAATCAGAGTTATTTGTTAGTTCCTCTCTCTGCTTATGCCTCCAGTTGGAATATTTCTCTATATCAAGGTCTTTTAACCTAAATGGAAACTAACTCTATGTTGGCTGCGATTACAGAACATGTGAGTCTTCGTAGTCATTGATTGCTTATGTCAATGTCTCTGTAGAATGGTTCTTTATTTGGATTGCTAGTTCAGATTTACATTCTTGAAAAGCATACTAGAGCGCATCTATGTAGCGAGAATATTAACGTTCTCTTTGAGGTCAACCAAAATGAGGGAATTAGATTGGTAATATATAGAGGAATTATCTCAGGCAGAAATTTATTTTGCAAGCATCTGAATCCCATGCTGACTTGTTTGACATACACAGAATGACAATACATCTCATTTCATTAATTATACTGAAATGGTGTCGGTTTCAGGGTTTGGCGTTCTAGTCTTTCAACTTACTTTGTATCCATGGTTTGCGAAGTATATTGGCCCTATCCTCATTGCTAGGGTTGCAGGAGTAAGAACTCGCTTTGTACATTACATTAAGCTCTTGAGTTCTATGACCAGGCATCCTGAAAGGCTTGTAATATGATCAGGTTTTGTCAATTCTCTTACTGACGAGTTACCCTTATATCGCTTTGCTGTCTGGGATCACCCTCTCTGTGGTGATGAATTTCGCATCCATGATGAAGAATGCTTTGTGTGTGAGTGCTTTTTTTTCTGCTGTCTGTAACAATCTTATTAGCACTCAATCTGTAGTTGATGTGCATACAAAGTGCAATAGCAAAATCAAGATTATATATGAAATATGGAATTTTTACTCTTCAGTGCATTTAGCAATGGAGTTTACTTAACCACTTGGTATTCAGCGCCTTAAGAGAATGTTTTTTGAGGACTTCTGTTTCTCCTTTTGTTGGGATAAACAACTTACTGGAACTGTCCAATATGCTAGGAAGAAGCTTTGTCTATCTTCCAAATCAGTAAATTTTCTTTAGTTAAATGATACAAAGAATCCAATAAAATAATAAGGAAATCTATTTGAGTTTTGAACTAATAATTTATCACAAGTATCTAATATACCAATCACGTGGAAGCAAAAGTTCTATGCTTCGACATTATTCTATGTCCTAATATTGTTAATCTCAAATTCTAACATTTACTTTGAATTGCCTCCAGATCTCTATTGTAACGGGGATGTTCATATTACAAAATAAAGCAGTGGTAAATCTTCTTTGCTCCCTCTTTTAAAAGCTCGATCTTGTAATTGTCAATTGCAGAAGCATTATATTTCCCATGCATTATGCTTTATTTGGTCTTGGCCTGATATTGAATAATTTACAACCGCAGGACCAGCGACAAAGGGGAGCTGCTAATGGAATTGCCACGACAGCAATGTCACTTTTTAAAGCTGTTGGCCCAGCAGGGGGAGGAGCCCTGTGAGTTTACTTGTTTCCTAGTTACTAGAATTAAATAAATGAGAGCAAAATTGGATCATTGTTTCCGAATTGAATGTTGGACTTCAGAACGTAGAATATTGATCGATCTTGTCCTAGACAGATTATCTTCTTTTTCTGTTGATGATTGCAGGGGTGGGGAATTGAAATGTATTTCACATCTGTGCTTGAAAACTTGTAGATTGCCTGGTTTTTGCCTTAGAAATAGAAACAAACATCTGTTTTCTTACAGCTAAAGTTATCACTTTTTCTTGATTTTTGCAGCTTTTCTTGGGCGCAAAAAAGGCTTGACGCTCCCATTCTTCCAGGTAACGATCATATATCTATGTTCGTCATTAAAATAACTGAGTTCAGTTGAACCCATAGCACATACATTGCACCCGCCTCTGCTCTTTGTTCTCTCCGATCTTTATATACGTTTGTGTTCTACACGAATGCAGGTGATCAAGTGGTTTTCTTTGTGCTGAATGTGATTATGGCAATTGGTGTGTTGCTGACATTCCAACCATTCCTAGTTGAAACACAAAATTAGAGGAGAAATGGGTAAGCAAGTCAGTTAATGCAACACTTGCGGATTTTCCAGATGATTCGACTACCATGATGAATCAAATTAGAAGGGAAATGATTTTTGCTCATTCTAAGCGGTTCAATTTCAATGAAATTTATCTACTTAGCAATCCTGTTTATGTTAACTCTTCTTTTATCAGTGCTGCATTTTATACTTGTTGGAGCTGTTGCACGTAAATTGCTATTGTTTGCTTTATCATGTTTAATTAAATGAAGGCAGCTGTTTTGTGTTAAGTTGTTCGTCATTGATTAATAAGAGAAGTAATAAGGGATTTATAGGTTGAGTGGGCTCTTTCACTCAATAGATTAGTTTTTTGGATTTAAGTCCTGTTCAATCTATAACATTAATAATAGATAATAGAGCAAGTTGATGAATGATATGATTGACGTTGCGAGTTGCGACTCGAGGTTTTTTTACAGAGTAGAATTTTTCATATTGCTTTACTAGTTTTTTCTATGATTTTATGACTAATTTTTCATTTAGAAGTCTTATGCTTGCTTGTTAATTTATTTTGATGGAATATATCTTAAATACATTATTAGTTAATTAGCCAATTCAAACTGCATGGGGATGTTTCATTTGTGTAACAAATTAGATTGGTAAATGATTTTTACTCATTCTAAATCTGTTCAAGTCCAATAATATTCATCTATTTAGGCACCCCAGTTTTTAACGCGGTCGTTCAGTGGGTGGAATAAGGGATAACAATTTCGGAATAACGCTAGATTATTTTATCTTGTGTTTGATTAAATTTCTTATTTCTAGATTAGTTATGTTAAATTTTGGATTAATTTTGTACAATTTTCAATGCGTGGTTACGATCTCGGGATAAAATATCTAAGTGACCATGATGTCTTTCCCTCAGGCTTTTCTCCCAAAGTCCTTTAAAAAATCTAAGATTGAAATTGTTAGATCCCGTATTTCCATAGGTTTGAAAGTGTGCGAGTTAAATGATATTAGTAATGGACACGAGGTTATCCCCCAAGCTTATAGGTGATTAAAGTGATGGTACGCATGTATCGTAAGGATTCGAAGTTAAACCAATTGAAAAAAATAAGTTTCGTCGAGGTTCAAAATTTATTTGAATGGAATGAAGTCTTAAAATTATTTAAGACAAAAAAAATGTGACGACGATGATCGAAAATAATATTTTATGTGTGGCAAATGAGGTTATGAACTAGTGTTACATCACATGGTCGTGGTAATAGGTATATATGTGTGTTAAAAGTGGTCCGTGTTTAAGTGAATTGAAAAAAAAAACTGTACTCGATATTAGGATGGAAAATTAGAATTTTACAAAATATATTTTCTTTGTGTCAACGTCCTAGCCTGTATGGGATACTAGTATACGTTCTATTTTTGTATGCTACCTATGATTTATTGATAATGTCATTGGAATTGTAGAAATTTGTTAATTAAGAAAATGTTTAATTTTCATAATACCAAAATATCTACTTTTATGGATAGTGATCAAGCATTTATAATTATTTTCTTTATAAAGGCTAGGTGTCAAAAGATGGACACTCCCACCGTATACAAGGATAAGGGGGAGAGGAACATGGCATTATTCCTTGTCTACCTTATTTGGGACAACATTTTTTATACTATATATATTTAATATGAAATGTTCAACTCATGCCACATAAGACGGGTACGTGTGGGGGCTTGGGAGCCTCACATATTAGTTATCAAATGATTCACTAAGTATCATTCATGATAGATGAACAAGAACAAAAAAAAAAAACGTTGAAGACAAAAAAAAAAACGAAGCTCGGCCATGGAGCAATGTTAACCGAGAGGGAGATTGGAGAAAAAGAAAAATTTGAGGTGTGAAATTGTTGTAATGATTAGCAAGGTTAAGAAGTCAAGTTGATTAAGGTAATGTTTGATCTCTTTTTATACACATTTTAGAGGCAATTTTAACGTGTATAAGTTTATGGATATATGATGGAAATAAAAGTTGTGGATGTTGATGTTGAAAGATGAATTGAGCCGTGTAGGGGCTGCTCTAATTAGGCACGAAAAAATTATTTTAAGTTGCGTTATAATTGTTGTTATCATGGATTATATGACGAAAGGATTAGAAAGTTAAAGTTAAAAATTTTGTTGATATGAACATGTTGTTGTTCGTGTTGAGTTGGAGGAATTGAAAATATAATTGTATCCATATGTTGTTGCTGGTATTTCTGTGTCAACAGGAGAGCAATTGGAAATTTTGGATAGGTGAAAATATAGGGGAAGTGCTGTCGGATTTTCGCTAAATATTAGATAATAGAAAATCTTAAATGAGAATATGTATAAGCTGGAATATAGGTTCGATAAGAAATAGGCTATGGATTTGTAAACTAGATAATATAGTTACTAACAATAACGTTACTCTTATATAAATAGGCTAAAAGAGCGACGAGACGAACGGGTTACGAATAGCCGCTAACAGGTATGTAAAGCCTAACCTTTTTTTTGGCATGACCTTTATGGAACGGATAAGTGACGTATATGTATGACTCTAAAGAAAATTCTATTCTTAGAGCCACTAGGATGACCAATGTCTTTGACTTCCCTAAGTTATTCCATATGGTTTGATATCTATTTATGATGTTCGAAGAATCCTAGTTGGTATGTTTTCGAATGTTGTTCGAAAGATAATTGATATGCCTAAGGTCCTTGATATATATTTTGATACGTACATATGGTTCTAAAGACTCTATTTGATTTGATCCATAACGATATTTGAAAGTTGTCTAATATGATTATTACTTGAATTTCCAAAAGAAAATGGCTTCTGAATCGCTTTTAGAAGGTTCTGTACTTCAAAAGCTCATAACTTTCGTATACTAAATCGGATTGACCCGAAACTTGTTTCTGAGCCTTCAGATGTCGGTAAATATATTTGTCCATTGAGTCTTGGAATTTATTTATTTATATGCATATAGTTTCTCACTACTCTACTCATGGATGCCTCAATGCTTCCTTCACTGAGCCCGGGCCAGGATATGTTATCACGCGTATTCCACTGCATTGTTCGCCGTGCCTCGATGTGAGGGGGCAGGTACACATGTACATGGGTTGTGGAGTATGCTGTGTCATGTACATATATTCTGATATGTGATGATATGATATGATATGGCCATCTGATATGTTATGACATGTGCACATTCTGATATGATATGATATGTTACGGAGCTATTCCCTACTCTGGAGTATGCTGTGTTGTGGCGCCAGTGACGGGGTGGCGACCACGTTCTGTTCACCGAGTCCTAAAACGGGGCCGGATATGGCATATGATTGACATGCATTATCTATGTTTTGTGAGTAAGCATTTTTGATATTCTGGTTATTACATTCAGTTTCTGTACTTCCTGTTCCGGTTATGATTCTGTTTATTATGCTTCCTGTTTTACATACTCAGTACATATTCCGTACTGACCCCCTTTCTTCGGGGGCTGCGTTTCATGCCCGCAGGTACAGACGTTCGTTCAGGTAACCCGCCAGTGTAGGGTACTTATTCTACTGTTTGGAGTACTCCTTTTGATCCGGAGCTCATATTTTTGGTACCTATCTTTTGTGATACATGTTTCTGTTTATCTGATTATTTGGGGTACGGCGGGGCCCTGTCCCGCCATATAATTCTGTCATGGTTTGTAGAGGCCTGTAGACATATATGTGGGTCATGGGTTATGTTTGTTCGAATATGTTTGTGATTTGTGCCTTAAGCGGTCCCGTTTGCTATTATGGCCAAGACGGCCCATATGTTTGTATATGTATGTATATCTGGGCGATGTGTATTCCGCCAGCCTACCGGATTTGATTTGATGTTTCTGTACGGGCAACCACTTAAGATGACATTTGTTCTCAGTATCTGATTAAAATAACGTATGTTAAGTTGAATAAATCTTTGGTATGTCGATCTGGTACGAGATTCTGTTAGGGTGTCCAAATAGGGCGCTAGTCGCGGCCCACGGGGCTGGGTCGTGACAGAAATACAAATAAAAAATTATCCAGCTTATCTAGTCGAAAATCGAACATATATTTTATACACTCAGTATATCCCATTTAGTCCGATGAACTAAATTTGTTGCCAATAGAAATATATTTATTAAACAATTACATTATTATTTAATTCCCGTATTATAATTTCACCTCACATAATTTCGGTATACTTGTTCACCTATTCTTATGCAGTCAGACTCCCTTATAACGACATCCTCATATAACATTACCTCTCTATGACAACCAAGTTTTATGGAATCAATTTTTTAAATTATATTGTACCTCTATAATAGTTTTTTACCAATAACAACAACAATCATCTTTATAATAGTACGCTATTTGTAAAATTACTCCCTCTATAACAAATATCTTCTTTTTTTGGTAATATAATGATTAATCATCTTTATAGAAATTGAATCTCTAAGATTACCAATAATGGAGGTAGAGATTTTGATCAAATATTTTGATACTTTATTAATAATCAAAACACTAATCTCTATATTTATACAAGTAAAAATAATTGGTAATAAGAACTTTATAAATATATTTCAATGCAGCTAATAAAAACTAATAAATAAAAATAGAGGTATATTCTGTAACAAATTGTTAAAAGATTATCTATTTATATTGTAAATGAATTTTAAATTAATATTTAATCCATTAATGAAAACCAAATACATACATAATATGTACTTAATGCACGTAATATTAACATATCAATCATAAAAAGTAACATTACATTTTGTGATAATTTCATAAAAGGATTATTCTACTTATAGTGTGAAGTTTCAATAAAAATTTATAAATACCTAGGTTAAGAAAATAAATTTTATATATTATTAAAAGGAATTATATAAATGGAGGATTGGAAATGTCAAGGATAAAATAGACATTTCATAGGATAAAGAGGGCGAGGGGGGGAATGTCTATTGTTCACAGTTGAGGGGGGTGTTTGATTTTTAAAGCAAAGTTGGGGGTGAAAATGATTTTCAGCGTATAATATTCATCATAAAAGATTTTTCTTTGCTATGCAAATGTGATTAAGCTTAGAATTTGACAATTAAAAATAAAAATATAGATGTTATGCATTTTTTTTGCCTATAGCAATAAGATATTATTTAAATGACAATGAAGTTATAGGTGTATAACAATTATGATGTATAACAGTTATTTGTTACGGCAGCTAAAAAATTTAGAACCCTACTATTATGTTATAGTGAGGTTTGACTGTATATACAAGGCCAATCATAAAATTCCGTTTCATACTTTTCTTCCAGCAGGGCCCGGACACATACCTTTTGTACTTATTGGAGCTGTGGTCTGCAAAATCACTTTTCTTTGCTTTATTGGTACTAATTTAGAGAAGCAAGACCACAAAATTTTGCTTCTTGTTGGTAAATTTAACCATATAAAAAGTATTATGAGTAAATTTAACTATATAAAAAGTATTATAAGTTGTAATTCTTTTCATATCAGGGTTAAATCTATCTATATATAATATAAAGCTAGGCATTAACAAAGTAATGTGGTACCTCTCTATGATCTCTATTGGTATTTATCTTTTTTCTCAATTTTTTTAGCATTTTCCCTATCTTTTCCCATTTATGTGCTCTATAACAAAAAATCACTACTTTAACTCTCTTAATTATATATTTATATCTATCTTTTACTATCCTGTTTAATAGACTTCATTATATCACTGTAATTATTTGTACCAGTTACAAAAAACCTTTCACCTTTCCATTTAATTTCCCCCACTAAGATAAAATGATTCCTCCCCTATGTTAAAATCCTCATTGTAACATTTAGCAGTTGAATAATGCTTTAAGTTGGGTTTTAACAAATAAAGGAGAATGGAGGAGGGGGAGCACGAGATAGACGAGCAAAAGGTTAGTTGATTCTTCTTTCATCCTCTTTTGACCTTAGCAATTAGCAAAGGCAACAACTCTTCCTTTCTTTTTTCTCCCTAATTGGTGGCCAGATTCAACAAATTTGTTGTGGTTCTACACGTTTTGTTGTAATAGAAGTTACTTAAGTTTCATCTCCCTTCACTTGGTTGTTTTTGTATTACTTTCCAATGTTTTGAATATCTCTTTTTATATGTTTTTGCTTAAAAAGTTGCACGTCTCAATTTTCCTGTAGTTATATTGGAATTTGGAGGCACTTAATTATTGCCTTAGCTGTATAGTATTTTTCGTCAATCTTGACAGTTGAGTTTTTCCAATCAAGTGCTACGTGAAGTAAATCCGAAAACCAAATGCATGGACATGCAGGAATAGTTGGCTTGCACTAACTTTTTCATTTCAATTTCTTCTTTTTCCTCGAGGTAGGCTTCAAGTGTTGCCTTTTCTCTTATTTTTCTGTTACACTCTGTTTGGAACGTTGTTACCCATTGTATTGTATTGTATTATTACCATAAAAACAATGTTTGTTTTGATTGTTATTTAAAATATATTGTATCATATTGTTAAATTTCGTCGTTACGTAACAATGAAAAGCCCCATTTTATGTAACAACCGATTTTGTGTTATCCCATTGTTACCTAATTTCTTTTTCCAATTATATCCTTACTTAATATTTCATAATCCTATTTTACCCTTTACCTTATATTATTTAACTCCACCCAAAAATCCTATACCCTACATCTTCTACGTAACTCTGTCTCCTTCTAGGTTTGGTTTATCTTCTCCCTACGTCTTCTTCCTTCTTCTATCTCCTTCTACGTTTTTTCTTTATTGTCATGCTCCCTGCTTTTTCTTCCTTCTTTTAATTTTATATGTTTGCTTTTTGTTTAGGTTTCTGCCATAGTTTCAAAGTTACAGGTACTTCTTGTTCTCCATGACCATCTTTTTAAAACTTCTTATCATTCTGCCATTTTTCAAAATTGTAAGTTATTATTTTTATTGCGCTCCTTATTCACAATCATCATTAATTTGCTTGCTTTCTTGTTTTATTTTTTTGCATAGAATATTTTGCTTATTTGCTGTGCTTTCCCATGCTTTTGTTAAATCATGACTCTAGAATTGTATAATACACCTGTATGTGAATGCTGGTTTACTTTGTGGAAATTTCTCGTATTGTTCATGTTGAGTTAAATGTCAATCTGAAATTTTACTTGTTGATGTTGCTTGTTCATTGTTCATTTATGTGAACAATGTGTTTCTTTTTAAAAACCGAAAAAAATCGAAAAAACCAAATAATCGAAAAAACTGATAAAAACCAAAACGATAAGCTAGAGTACGTGATTTCTGTGAACAAAACTTATATGAAAAATATAGGCATCGTGAGAAAATCGTTTGTGGGTGTCTTCAAACTTTCTATACCAGTGAAATTTTAAAGATTTTGAGTGGTTAATGACGTTTCTTAACTATTTAGGATTGAATTTGAAATCTGAATTTGTAAACTTATAGTTTAGGGCATTTTAGTAAACTTACCAATTAAAATACAGTACGATACATTCAATCCAAACAAAAAATATGTTATGACACAACAGCAAACAATACAGTATATCCAAACATTGTATCTACAAAACAGCACAGTACAATACAATACAGTACATTATGAAACAATGAGTAACAACGTTCCAAACAGAGTGTTAATGTCTTTCTTTCTCTTTCAAATGATCGAACGGTTCAACAATAATTTTTTTATCCTTGAGTTTCGTTGTAACACCCCGCATCTTGGAACTGAGTTTAAGCTCATATTATTAGAGTTCTAGTGGAAACATTGAAGGTTTGAACGTTTTACGAAAATGGTTGATAGGCCTAGTTCGGGCAGCAATAACTCCTTGATCGGTTTGGAATTTTGGAAGGTACTATCAATGAAGTTGTAGTACGTAGAAATACCTTTCTAACGATATAAGGACCAAGCCAATCAGAGATCGGAGCAAGGAGATATGATCGTTTCAATATGGCTAATAGTAAGACACTTGAAATCCTATAGAATCGGCTAAGTTTTCGATACGTCTGCCTTCCAGTCAAATTTCATGAAAATCCGTTGGGAATTTGAGAAAACTTCCTTGATGAAAGTTGTAGCCCTTCGAATTATATTTCCAACGGTATCTTACGGGGGTCAAACGGACATCTGTGCAAAGAGTTATGCCAATTTTACTGAAGCCTGTTCGTTGGAAATTCTGCCAGCGTAACGGTGACGTTACGGACCGTAACACGTGTTACGGGCCGTAACAGTAGACCGTAATGTCCCGAAAATTTCCAGAACCTCACTGGAAATTTTCACCAAGGTACGATACCAAGTTACGGTCTGTACCTCGTGTTACGGGACCGTAACAGTGACCGTATCTTGGTCCGTATGTACGTTTCGGGTCACCTGATTTCGGGAGGCTATAACCCTATCATAACTTGGGAATTTGGGAAAAACTCAAAGAACGAAAGTTGTAGATAATTGAAATACCTTTCCAACCATAGGTTGTGGGTTCACATGCGACATCGGGATAGGGAGATATGGACGTTTTAAGACAGAAAGGTCCCAACCCATTTTCAAGTTGGGTCAACCCATTTTTCCCTTGGTATATATAGAAAATAAAACCCTAGCAGCCCACGTTTTCTCCAAAATTCAGATTTTAGAGAGAGGAAGTGAGAGAGAAGGGAATCTAGAGAGAAGAAGGAGAAAATCAACCAATTTTAAGGCCCCAAATCCCAAAGTTCGTGAAGGATAATTTGTAGTACAAGTTGTGGTCGTCATTTTAAGCTAAAGATCGGACTTGGGGGTGTTGATTTCGTGGTGACTACCCAAAAAGGTAATATTTCCACTCCCTAATCATTTATGGTTGTGAATTGATGAATTCTTGGGAGAATAATAATTGGGTTTGTTGAAGAGGATTATATGAACTATGCTAGAGTTGTTGGATTGTTGACTTGGGATTGTTGTATTCATATGAATGATGTAGAATGATGTTAATTACATCTAATTGAGATTGTAGTGTTAGCTAGAAGTAAAAGAATGGGGATTTGGTGAAGAAAACACCATTAATGAGGGTTATAGAGCTTCATGCCCACTAAGTGTTTGATAAAATGCTTAGATGAACAAAACATGGATATTGTTGCTAATATAGAATCCCTATGACTTGTATTGCTATAGATTGAAGTTGAAGGGGTCGAAGGACATTGTGATACGCTCAAAAGCGGGAAGTTAAGGTATGTAGAACTTCCATCCACATGTGGGAACCTCTACGTTCTTCCCCATGACCCGTTTCGTAAAATCTATGAAGTTCAAATCATAGGGCATTAAACCCAACATATTGGTAGCCCGTAATTATGTATGTATGTACACGAATTCCGTATCTATGTTCGTTATTGTATTTCCTAATCTTCCATTACGGACATTAGGGATCCTAGCTTAATCCATGAATCATGAATTCTTCCTCATGTGTTCTCATTATGTTCATATGAAACTACATGAGTTATTTTGCAAGTTATAAACATGTTTTCAAGTCAACTACAAAATTATGAACTATTGTATTACTCATGAATCAAGAACATGCTTGCAAGACTATGACAAGTCATCTTATGAAAAATGTTTACAAGATTATTTCATGAAACCATGTTTACAAGTTATTTCATGAAACCATGTTTACAAGTTATTTCATGAAATCATGATTACAAGACAAGTACAAGTTAATTCACGAAACCATGTTACAAGTTATTTCGTGAAATCATGATTACAAGTTAATTCACGAAAATCATGGGCTTTTTAGCCAACTATATTATGTTCATGTTTTTGGGAGTTGCACGAATTACCGAGAAGGCTCAGATAGCTTGAAACTATGTAGCCACCATAGGACAAGGATCGCTCCGCCCAGTTAGGACGATACCTTAATTTCACACTGAATGGTTCCATCAGGTACGTTATTACCTTATACCCTGGCAAGGTATAGGGGCTCTGCTGGTCCGGCGAGGTACTAGACTCCACGTATCCACGTGGTGATATCATGTGTCGGTTTATGAAATGCTCTCCCTACTTATCGTGTTTTACTCATGTTATATATATATATATATATATATATATATATATATATATATATATATATATATATATATATATATATATGTACTCATGCTCATGCTCATGCTCATGTTCATGTCCAAGTTTTTTCAGTTTCAGTTCTTATCATGTTATTCCATGTCCCATGTTGTTTCTTCCGGTTGCTTTACATACCAGTACATTCAATGTGCTGACGTCCCCTTTTTATTGCCTGGGGGCCTGCATTTCACGATGCAGGTACTGATATACAGGACGACACATCTGCTCAGTAGGACAACATTCGTATCAGCTTATTGGTGAGCCCCATCTCATTCGGGGTTTAGTCAACTTTTATTTTATGATTAATTATGCATCTAAAGGTATGCTGGGGGCCTTGTCCCAGTAAGTATGTTTTCCAGTCAGACTCATGATAGAGGTTTCATAGACTAGACAAGTCAATTATGTCATGTCAGACATTTGGAGTCATATAGCCATTTTGGCTCACTTATGTTTAAACAAGTATTTTATTAAGTATTATGACTTACCATGTTTTATAAAGGCTCATCATGCATTCACGTTATATTCCGCTTATGTTATGCATCATGATGATTCAGCAAGTCATGTGGTTCGCTCGATCACATGCAGTCAGGCACCGAGTGCCGTGTTACGTCCAGGCCATGGTTCGGGGCGTGACAAAGCTTGGTATCAGAGCCTAGGTTCAAGTGTCTTAGGGAGTCTATGAAACCGTGTCCAGTGGGGTCACTTTTATATGTGTGTGCGCGCCACACATATAAACAGTTGACCACCAAGACATTCAGGATTGTCTCATTTCTTTCTACTCTAGATCGTGCCATGAATCTTAGAGCAATAAGAAACTTCTCTTCCTATTGAATTACGTAAGTTTCGAATGCGCAGGAGATGAACAGAAAATTCAAGGTCCAAGTAAGGATGTTTACTGTATCACCTCGTGAATTTGAATTAAGTGTGCATATATTAAAAATCTAGTATTAAGATGATATTATATGTATATGAATCCATTCTTGATGAATTCGGGTGGAGAAGGATCGTTTTGAAGTCAAATCAACTAGTGAAGTTCTTAGGGGCTCTGAAATTCGCCTAAGTTTTGGTAGGTCTGTCTTCTGGGCGATTTTCATGAAAATGTGTTGAGAATTTGGAAATACATCCTGGATGAAAGTTGTAGATATTTGAAATAGCTTTCCAACGGTAGGTCGCCCAGCCCGAGCAACATTTTGTACAAAAAGTTATGACCGTTTTACTGAAGACTGTCTTCGCTGGAAGTTTGGTGGCTTCGACGAACCGTCGATCTAATCGACGCTTCGTCGATCTGATCGACGATTCGTCGAACGAACCGTTGATTGTGCCTGACTCACTGGAAATTTGACGAATTCGACGGAGTAGATCGACGCTTCGTCGATCTGATCGACGGTTCGTCGAATGAACCGTCGATTGTGCCTGACTCACTAGAAAATTGACGAATTCGACGGAACAGATCGACGCTTCGTCGATCTGATCGACGGTTCGTCGTTTGAACCGTCGATTGTGCCTGACGGGCTGAAAATTTATAAGTTGCCAAATTTTAGTTTTTCTTCCATTCTTTTCACTCTCAAAACCCTAAGGACGAAAATCATTCCCCAAGCCTCCAACACTAAGGTAAGAACATCTTAATCATTGATTATCAATCCTAACAATAAACCCATGATTCTTAACATGATTCTTGTGACAAAAAACCTAGGGTTGCAACATAATTCTTTCCAAAGGGATTCAAGCTAGGGTTTGGGTGTTCTTCATTAGAAAGTGAATTGTTAAACCTTGTTTAACAAAGTAAGGTATGTCTCTCTTTTAAGAACTTATTTTGAATGAAAATCACTTTTGAATCTATGGGTAGAAGTATGAATTTTTTTTCAAGATTTTTTTTTAGGAATTAAAGGAAAACTAACCTTTTCATGTTTCTTGAACTCTAAATCATGTCTAAATGGTGGTTAATGTGTGTGAGGGGACAAACCCACATTAAACCTAGATTGTAACAAACCCTATAGAGGTATGAGATATTGTGAATGTTTTTCTTCTATGAGAGATGCGTAATGATGATGGTTAAGGGTTGGTAATGACATATTCATTGATGAATTTGGGACATGGAAATCTTTTGTAAAGAAGTTATATGTTTTCAAACCGTTGATTGGAATGACTTATTCCTTCGATATGGCTTAATGAATTTTAATGTTATTAATGGTGTGACTACTTTGAGATAAATTGTAAATCGGCTTCTATGCCATGAATCTTGTTGTTGTATTTGCCTTGCTATTCGGGAGGAAGAGTAGCCACTATGGATCCTAGTGCATTAATTGCCTTGCCATTCGGGAGGAAGAGTGGCCATTTCCGGGTTCGCTACCTGGGGGTGCATTAATTGCCTTGCTATTCGGGAGGAAGAGTAGCCACCGTGAAGTCATGTTCCGGTGTATTACGAAATGTTGATGATATTGAGTTGGGCTCATATAGGCGATTGCGATATCCATCTTTATTATGAAATTGGTATTTATGCCAGATTGATTTAAAGCTTAATTGAAACTGGTATTTTGAAATGGCTTATTAAACTGTGCAATAAGTGATATTAAGACTCATAAAGTGGAATAACAGTTTGTATACTACCTTTTTCGGAACTGATTTCTTTATGTATTATTATAATTATGTCTATATTACTTATTGTCCCCGAGGCACTCACTGAGTACGAAGTACTCAGGCATACCATTGTTGTTTTTGGATGGTATGTTAGGTAACGGAGAAGAGCAGGTTCTTGACACTTCAGGCGCTTAGAAAGGACTCGCTGTTGCTGCTGATTTGGTGAGCCCACATCATTGTTCGTGGGACACTTCCTGTTTCATTTATTATTTTAGATTTCCGGGCTGCGTCCCGAAGTTTGAGGATTGTTATGTCTCTTAGAAGCTCCATAGATAGTTGTTAGAATTGTGGGTAGATTGTCAAAAGTCTCGTACGACTTAATGGGTGTTTGCCACGTTGATGGCTAGTACTTACAAAGACTTCCGCTGATTTAACTCATGATGTGTTGCATTTAATTTATAAATTGTTGGAGGCGAATGTTGAACCTGGCGGGTTCAAGTACCATTATTGTGTTGTTTAGGTTCTTTCGATGTTGTTCGTGACGTCGGATGCCGGTCACGTCCAGGGTGGGTTTCGGGTCGTGACAAGCTTGGCATCAGAGCCTAGGTTTAAATACGTCCTAGGATTATTGTTGGTGTCTGTGGAGCTGTGTCTAGTGGAGTTTTCCTTGTGCAGCCTGATCACCTACATGATTGAGAAACTCCCAGGACATTTATAGGTGTTTCCTATTCTTATTGACTCTAGATTGTGCTGTAGAGCCTACAGTCTTTTTAGGATCGTTCTAATTCGCTCGTTAATTCGTGCCTTGCAGAAATGCCTTTGACGCGATCCAAAAATGGTAAACGAGGACGTCCCGCGAAAGCTAAGCAAAATCTGGGGGGCGCCAATGTTGGTAATGGAAATGATGCTGGAAATGAAGCACCACCTCCAGCACCGCCTGCTCCTGCTGTTCCCGTTGCGGGTGTGCCTGAGATTGGTACTATGCAAACGGCTATTCAAATGTTGACTGCTTTGGTTGCGGCTCAACAGCAGCGTGGAGGTGTGGGACCTCATGGTGGAGGCAGATTTAAGCAGTTCCTAGACTTAAAGCCACCAAAGTTCTTTGGGTCACGAGAGGTGGACGACCCCCAACACTTCTTAGATGAGACCTTTAAGGCATTGAGGGCAATGGATGCCCAGGATTCAGAAGCTGTGAGGCTTGCTTCGTATCAGTTGAAGGATGTTGCTCACGTATGGTTTGAGATGTGGGAATCGGAGAGAGGTGACGCTGCTTTAGCTCCGACGTGGGCTGAATTTGAGGAGGCGTTCATGGAAAGGTTCTTGTCTGATGAGGAAAGAATTGCTATGGCTACGAAATTTGAGAAACTGGAGCAGGGTAACAAGTCAGTTCGAGAGTATAGTTTGGAGTTCACTCGTCTGTCAAAGTATGCTTTATACATGATTCCGACTGAAAAGCATAGGTTGACTCGTTTTGTGAAAGGCTTGGTACCACGTATCAAGTCTGCATGTGCTGCTGTTGCTATGTCTCCCACTTGTACCTTCTCATCTCTGGTTGGGTTTGCGGAACAACAAGAAAGTTGGAAAAATGAAGAGAGGGTGGATCGAGATCAGCACAAGAAGGCCCGATCAGCGGGTGGTTTTAGTAGTACTAATTATAAGGGAGGGCAGAGTAAAGTGTATTCTGCACCTGCTCATTCTGACACCCATTCCCATGCCAGTGTGCCTTCGGGTAGGCAAGGCCAGAAAAATAATAACAATACTGGTAGGTTTTCGCGGGGAAGTAGTCGTCCGCCAGTGTGGGAGGATCGTACCTGTCATCATTGTGGAGTGAAAGGGCATATAAAGAGGAACTGCGGAAAATGGCTACGTGAGATGGCTGCTATGAATAATCAAAAGAATAATTCGCCTGCTTCTGCATCTGCTAAAATTCCGTCTGTTGGGAATGCTACCAATAATTATCAGAATGCTCATAATAATGGCAAGGGAAAAGAAATTGCTAATACTTCTAGTGGAGGGACAGCTCGACTTTATGGGTTGACTCGTAGGGAGACAGCTGAGTCTTCTGACGCTGTGGTTACAGGTATTCTTACCATCTGTTCTCATGATGCTTACTCATTGATTGATCCGGGTTCAAATTTATCCTATGTGACTCCTTATTTTACTATTGATATGGGTATGAAACCCGAATCTTTGTTGGAACCCTTTGCTGTTGATACGCCTACAGGTGTTCCTGTTATTGCTTCTAGAGTGTATAGAAATTGTGTTGTTGTGATTAAAGGCCGTGAGTCTGTGGCCGATTTGTATGAACTTGAGATGGTGGATTTTGATGTAATTATGGGGATGGACTGGTTGTCGGCGTGCTATGCTAATGTGGATTGTCGCCATAAGTTGATTCATTTCGCTTTTCCCGATGAGCCCGTTATTGTATGGGAGGGTGAAATTGCCAAGCCAAAGGGTAGATTTATTTCCTATCTTAAGGCTCGTAAGATGATTACTAAGGGGTGTATTTACCATTTGGTTGCTGTTAATGATACAAAAGCCGTAGTACCCGAATTCACATCTGTTCCCATAGTGAGCGATTATCCCAAGGTATTTCGTGAAGACCTTCCTGGTATTCCTCCTGATAGAGTTATTGATTTTGGAATTGATGTTATTCCCGACACTCAACCTATTTCTATTCCACCTTATCGAATGGCTCCAGCGGAGCTAAGGGAATTAAAGGATCAATTGAAGGACTTGTTGGATAAGGGTTTTATCCGACCAAGTTCCTCGCCTTGGGGTGCTCCAGTTTTGTTTGTTAGGAAGAAGGATGGTTCCTTGAGAATGTGTGTTGACTACCGCCAGCTTAATAAAGTGACCATTAAGAATAAGTATCCTTTGCCTAGGATAGATGATTTGTTTGACCAACTTCAGGGTGCTAAGTTCTTTTCGAAGATCGACCTAAGGTCTGGATATCATCAATTGAAGATAAAGGAGGAAGATATCCCGAAAACTGCTTTCCGTACTCGTTATGGGCACTTTGAGTTTTTAGTCATGTCGTTTGGCTTGACTAATGCGCCTGCTGCATTCATGGATTTGATGAACCGTGTTTTTAAGCCGTATCTAGACCGATTCATTATTGTGTTTATTGATGACATTTTGGTGTACTCTAAGAATCGTGAAGATCATGCTAATCATTTGAGGATAACTTTGACAACACTTGAGGAGAACGAGTTGTATGCAAAAATTTCTAAGTGTGAATTCTGGCTTGATTCTGTGGCTTTCTTGGGCCATGTGGTAACCGGAGACGGAATTAAAGTAAACCCTCAGAAAATTGCAGCAGTGAAGGATTGGCCTAGACCCACTAGTGCGACTGAAATTCGTAGTTTCTTGGGTTTGGCAGGTTATTACCGAAAGTTTGTGGAAGGTTTTTCATCAATAGCCTCTCCACTAACTAAATTGACACAGAAGACTGCTAAGTTTCAGTGGTCTGAATCTTGTGAAAGAAGTTTTCAAGAGCTTAAGGCAAGATTGACTTCGGCTCCTATTTTGACGTTACCTTCGGGGTCTGGTGGATATGTGGTCTATTGTGATGCTTCTAGAATTGGTTTGGGATGTGTGTTGATGCAGAATGGTAAGGTGATTGCGTATGCTTCGCGTCAGTTGAAGAAGCATGAGAAGAACTATCCGACTCATGACTTGGAGTTGGCTGCTGTGGTATTTGCTTTAAAAATTTGGCGTCATTATCTGTATGGTGAGCATTGTGATGTTTTAGGATTAGGATAACACTGTTGGAAACCCTTTTAAGCAAAGGTGTAGATCACCAATTGGTTGATTCGAAGTTGGTGAAGCAGAGTTGTTAAGATCAGATTTGGGTTACCAGGTTATAGAGAAAGTTAAGTTGATACAGAAGCGTTTGAAAATGACGCAGAATTTCCAGAAATTTTACACAAATGTGAGACAGAAGAGATTTATGATGAATCACCAAGATTTTGAGGTATGTAAGCTTTCTTTTCATGCTTTTGGTCGTGTGTGGCCAATGTATAGTGCTATTGTGATGTAGCCCTGTGAGGCAATGATATTATGGGCTGTTGTGACAGGTTGGTAGTGCCATATTACAGGGGAAACTCTGGCGAAATTTTTGTAGAATCCCGAATGTTATCATTTGAGGACGTATGTTCCAACAGGGGGGGGGGGGGGGGAGAATGTTACACCTACAAAATTTCTCCGTTAGCATACCGCGAATAGACCCACGAAGGGTATGACGTATACGACATGTTGATGAGTAAGGAGTAATATTTAATGATTCTAAATGAGATTTCAAAGACATTTGAGGTAGGAGACGAAAGTTGTTAAGGAAAGCAAGGTATATGTTGTGTGTCGGGCAAGGATTACGAGTATCGACATAATGATGGCTTAATGACATTTTGGAGAAGAGTTATAATGTCCCTTATGTATTCCTGCCTCACGTTTCACATTCGAGTTCATGTATTTGCTATTCATGTCTCAAGTTTGGGGCACTAATGTTTTCATGAAACTATGTCATGTCAGTTTCCATGCCCCATGTCATGTTATGTCTCATGTTCCACGCTCATGTCAGCTATCCAGTGCCCATGTTCATGTCTCAGTATTCACGCTTCCATGTAATTATGTCATGTTAGTTCAGTCTCCATGTTTCATGTCATGTTTCCTTCACGTTCATGTAATCAAGCCATGTCTAGCCATATTCTTAACCATGAACCATCATTCGAGGACGAATGATCCCAAAGGGGAGATATTGTAACACCCCGCATCTTGGAACTGAGTTTAAGCTCATATTATTAGAGTTCTAGTGGAAACATTGAAGGTTTGAACGTTTTACGAAAATGGTTGATAGGCCTAGTTCGGGCAGCAATAACTCCTTGATCGGTTTGGAATTTTGGAAGGTACTATCAATGAAGTTGTAGTACGTAGAAATACCTTTCTAACGATATAAGGACCAAGCCAATCAGAGATCGGAGCAAGGAGATATGATCGTCTCAATATGGCTAATAGTAAGGCACTTGAAATCCTATAGAATCGGCTAAGTTTTCGATACGTCTGCCTTCCAGTCAAATTTCATGAAAATACGTTAGGAATTTGAGAAACCTTCCTTGAAGAAAGTTGTAGGCATTCGAAATAGTTTTCCAACGGTATCTTACGGGGGTCAAACGGACATCTGTGCAAAGAGTTATGCCAATTTTACTGAAGCCTGTTCGCTGGAAATTCTGCCAGCGTAACGGTGACGTTACGGACCGTAACACGTGTTACGGGCCGTAACAGTAGACCGTAACGTCCCGAAAATTTCCAGAACCTCACTGGAAATTTTCACCAAGGTACGGTACCAAGTTACGGTCCGTACCTCGTGTTACGGGACCGTAACAGTGACCGTATCTTGGTCCGTATGTACGTTTCGGGTCACCTGACTTCGGGAGGCCATAACCCTATCATAACTTGGGAATTTGGGAAAAACTCAAAGAACAAAAGTTGTAGATAATTGAAATACCTTTCCAACCATAGGTTGTGGGTTCACATGCGACATCGGGATAGGGAGATATGGACGTTTTAAGACAGAAAGGTCCCAACCCATTTTCAAGTTGGGTCAACCCATTTTTCCCTTGGTATATATAGAAAATAAAACCCTAGCAGCCCACTTTTTCTCCAAAATTCAGATTTTAGAGAGAGGAAGTGAGAGAGAAGGGAATCTAGAGAGAAGAAGGAGAAAATCAACCAATTTTAAGGCCCCAAATCCCAAAGTTCGTGAAGGATAATTTGTAGTACAAGTTGTGGTCGTCATTTTAAGCTAAAGATCGGACTTGGGGGTGTTGATTTCGTGGTGAATACCCAAAAAGGTAATATTTCTACTCCCTAATCATTTATGGTTGTGAATTGATGAATTCTTGGGAGAATAATAATTGGGTTTGTTGAAGAGGATTATATGAACTATGCTAGAGTTGTTGGATTGTTGACTTGGGATTGTTGTATTCATATGGATGATGTAGAATGATGTTAATTACATCTAATTGAGATTGTAGTGTTAGCTAGAAGTAAAAGAATGGGGATTTGGTGAAGAAAACACCATTAATGAGGGTTATAGAGCTTCATGCCCACTAAGTGTTTGATAAAATGCTCAGATGAACAAAACATGGATATTGTTGCTAATATAGAATCCCTATGACTTGTATTGCTATAGATTGAAGTTGAAGGGGTCGAAGGACATTGTGATACGCTCAAAATCGGGAAGTTAAGGTATGTAGAACTTCCATCCACATGTGGGAACCTCTACGTTCTTCCCCATGATCCGTTTCGTAAAATCTATGAAGTTCAAATCATAGGGCATTAAACCCAACATATTGGTAGCCCGTAATTATGTATGTATGTACACGAATTCCGTATCTATGTTCGTTATTGTATTTCCTAATCTTCCATTACGGACATTAGGGATCCTAGCTTAATCTATGAATCATGAATTCTTCCTCATGTGTTCTCATTATGTTCATATGAAACTGCATGAGTTATTTTGCAAGTTATAAACATGTTTTCAAGTCAACTACAAAATTATGAACTATTGTATTACTCATGAATCAAGAACATGTTTGCAAGGCTATGACAAGTCATCTTATGAAACTATTTTACAAGTTATTTCATGAAACTATGTTTACAAGTTATTTCATGAAACTATGTTTACAAGATTATTTCATGAAACCATGTTTACAAGATTATTTCATGAAAAAATGTTTACAAGATTATTTCATGAAACCATGTTTACAAGTTATTTCATGAAACCATGTTTACAAGTTATTTCATGAAATCATGATTACAAGACAAGTACAAGTTAATTCACGAAACCATGTTACAAGTTATTTCGTGAAATCATGATTACAAGTTAATTCACGAAAATCATGGGCTTTTTAGCCAACTATATTATGTTCATGTTTTTGGGAGTTGCACGAATTACCGAGAAGGCTCAGATAGCCTGAAACTATGTAGCCACCATAGGACAAGGATCGCTCCGCCCAGTTAGGACGATACCTTAATTTCACACTGAATGGTTCCATCAGGTACGTTATTACCTTATACCCTGGCAAGGTATAGGGGCTCTGCTGGTCCGGCGAGGTACCAGACCCCACGTATCCACGTGGTGATATCATGTGTCGGTTTATGAAATGCTCTCGCTACTTATCATGTTTTACTCATGTTATATATATATATGTACTCATGCTCATGTTCATGTCCAAGTTTTCAGTTTCAGTTCTTATCATGTTATTCCATGTCCCATGTTGTTTCTTCCGGTTGCTTTACATACCAGTACATTCAATGTGCTGACGTCCCCTTTTTATTGCCTGGGGGCCTGCATTTCACGATGCAGGTACTGATATACAGGACGACACATCTGCTCAGTAGGACAACATTCGTATCAGCTTATTGGTGAGCCCCATCTCATTCGGGGTTTAGTCAACTCTTATTTTATGATTAATTATGCATCTAAAGGTATGCTGGGGGCCTTGTCCCAGTAAGTATGTTTTCCAGTCAGACTCATGATAGAGGTTTCATAGACTAGACAAGTCAGTTATGTCATGTCAGACATTTGGAGTCGTATAGCCATTTTGGCTCACTTATGTTTAAACAAGTATTTTATTAAGTATTATGACTTACCATGTTTTATAAAGGCTCATCATGCATTCACGTTATATTCCGCTTATGTTATGCATCATGATGATTCAGCAAGTCATGTGGTTCGCTCGGTCACATGCAGTCAGGCACCGAGTGCCGTGTTACGTCCAGGCCATGGTTCGTGGCGTGACATTTGTAAACTGAAAACGCTTCATCACTTAATTATTAAATTTGAAGGGAGTTCTTCATTGTTAATAAGCAAAGTTGAAGAAATTGTTGCCAAGACTCTTGAAATTAAATTGGAGGAAAATGATTGTTTTGTATAGTGGTGTGTTAACTTGTTTTTGGATCTTCTAATAAATATTAAATAACTCGACTCCACTTACTTTAGTTATTTGCTTTTAAACATTATTTCTATGTTTAATTCTCTGATGTTTTGAATGACTAATCTATGTGAAGATGTTTTAGATATACTAATTCATTCTTTCTTTAGAAATATACAAATAAACACAACTTATTAATTTTCTTTGCAAAATCTGAGAACAAATTAATATTATAAGTTGTTTCTAAATCTACAATCGAGTATAATCTAAATGTGTCAACGATGAATAAATATCTTGCTTCAAAACACAAAATGTTTTCACACTTTTGATTTAGGCCCTTTATCGTTATGCCGCCGTAGTTATTTCTTTGCTTAAAATAAAAAGTGCATTTGACCAACAATAGTATTTATCTTTGTTTATCAATTTTCGGTCTTTTTATCTCATTATTTTATCAATAATTTATTGTAGTATTCACAAATTAATTAAAAAATAGACTTGTAAGGATCTAGTAGCTCAGTTGGTTGACTGTCTGAACTCTCACCTGGTTGGTGAGGGTTCGAATCCTCACATTGTAATCCTCTTTCTCTACCCCCTATGTAATAAAAACATTTTAAAAAAAAAAAGTAGACTCCTGAATGCTTGTTACCGTTACAACCTTTCATTAATCATATTTATGGACAGTTACATTATTCTATAATAATTCATATTTATGGATGATAAAGAATCTTTACTATCTTTACAAGTCACTAGAGTTATAAATATTTACAAGAACTTGTCTTAATTGTCATCTGGAATCTGTAGGTAGTTACTTATCTTAAAAGTCACTGAGAGATAACTTTGAAAGGTATGTATTTGGGGGGAGAGAAAAAAAAAATGAAAGCGTATGTATTTGGGGGGAGAGGAAAAAAAAGATGAAAGACATAAGTTTATATTTTTGCATTATGATATCCCATAAGTTATGCTCGCGTAAAGAACTTATGCTCCGCTAGGCATAATTTCAATTTAATTTGAGGGACAAAAATTAAAGACTAGTCCACTTGAAGGCCAAAAATTGAAGACCAGCTCATTTGAAGGACAAACCGTGCAATTTCTTCCACGATGTATTCCTTTCTCTTTTCTTACTATTATTATAATTTTTTTGTGCGGAATGCCCTTCAAAGGCACTGGTCTTTAATTTTTGTTTCTCAAATTTAAAATCTTTAATTTTTGGCCTTTGTCTAAAAATTCATAGGTTTCAGGTTGGAACGTCAAATATTAATAAAGAAATTGCAAGCCAAAAGTTTCGGGCAAAATTAGGCATATTCGGGCAACGTTAGGCCTATTCAGGCAAAGTTAGGCCTTAAGCCCTAATTTTGGGTAAAAGTCTCTGCTTGAATAGGCCTAATTTTGCCTGAATATGCCTAAATTTGCTACAAATCTCTGTCTTGTGATTTTTTATTTTATTTTAATTGAGTCAAGGTTCGAACCCAAAATCTCGGGGTATTAGGTGAAGGACAAAAATTAACGACCAACAATTTGAGGGGCAAAAATTAAAGACCAAAGCCTTTGAAGGGAAATCGTGCAAATGACCCATTTTTATGCTCTTAAGTATTATGAAATGGGTCATTTGCACGATTACCCTTTAAAGGCACTGGTCTTTAATTTTTCACCCTCAAATTGGTGGTCTTTAATTTTTGTCCTTCGCTTAATATCCTAGGTCCTGGGTTCGAACCCAAGCTCAGTCCAAAAAAAAATTGCAAGGCAGAGGTTGTAGCAAAATTAGGCCTATTCGGGCAAAAGTTAGGGCAAACTTTTACCCAAAATTAGGCCTTAAGGCAAACCTCTGCCTTAAGGCCTAACTTTTGCTCCAAAATTAGGTCTATCGGGGAAAAAGTTAGGCTTTAAGGCAGAGGTTTGCAAAATTCCAACTAAGTAATTTTTTTTTTTGGGCCTTAAGGCATAAGTTGAAACCCAACTTATGTCTTGCGAATCCAAACTCTACCTTGCGAATTTATTTTTCTAATTTTTAACTGTGCGGGGGTTCGAACCCGGAACCAAGGGGTTTTTAGTGAAAGACAAAAATTAAAGACCAGTGCCTTTGAAGGGCATTCCGCACAAAAAAATGTTATGAAATCTGTAAGGAACTTGAATAAATCTTCATCAAATGTTTAGAATAAGATAAACAAATGAGAATATATAACAATATTTGACCAATCTATATATAGAAACAAAGTTATGTATAGACATGTGACTTAGCACCTCTCTATGGCCTAAAAACATTTATCTTTTTTTTTTTTTTTTTGAATTTTATCTCATTTTAAAAGTAATATGCTATGTATTAAAAAAGTCAAAAGTCACTCTCTTAGTTTTTTCAATTACACATTTTCCTCCACCTCTATAGCCGTTGGTTATTCTTCCCTAATGTATTAAACATTCAAATGCCACTATCTTAATTTGTTTAATTACACTTCTTATATATCTTAATTACACCTTTTTTTCCACCTCTATAACTGTTGGTTATTCTTCCCTGAAATTCGACATGTCATTATTCCATAGGAATGTCAAAACATGTTGTGTGCCAAAGGACAAACGTTTATGCACTGCCATCAGAATCTGCGACTTAAGTAGCACAAAAAAAAAGTTGAACCAAACTAATACAAAAAAAAAAAAAAAAAAAAAACATTAGTAGTTTTCACGCACAAATTTCGTGCGTGAAAGGACCAAACTGCAAAAATACAGCTAGTGCCTTTCACACACGAAATTCATGCGTGAAGCAGCTGTTCTGTTTTTTTTTTTTTTTTTTTTTTTGGTGTTACCTTTCAAATCACATTTTTTTCCATACTTTGGGCAAAGATTAGTCATGTTTCAAAACCCCAAAATATCAATATTTTATATAAAACTTAATATCTTTTTTTGCGTACAATAATGTCGACTCATTACATCAAGTCCACCTAAACGTTTGGATCGTCGTTTTAGGGGTTCTAAAGTGCCCCGAAGTAAGTTTTGAAACTTGTTATATTTATAGGGTTTTGATTTAAGTGTTTTATTATATTTGATAATTCATCCAATACGAGAGGTTTATATTAATTAAAACATAATTCATTCCATTTAATTACAATACTAATTCAAAGCAATACAATAATAAATTACAATAATAATACAATCTTCAAGTTCTAGAGGCTCTATTACTTCGAGACGTGCTTGTACTACCACGGCCTTGTTGCCCACACGAACGCTTGTCATGGCCATATTGCTTACATGTAGAGCACTTGCGAGAACAAGTTCTTTCACTAACATCCATTTGATTGGGTCTACAACTCCGTGAGTTAATGCCCAATTTCCTAATGTAATCCTTGTTAGCAACCATCGAAAACGGCTCGTTTGGCCAATAAGCTTCATTACCAAGTGGGTGAAATTGGCTGGAATATGCTCTAAGGTAACTCTGGACCTTGTATTCCCCCGCCACATAACTTGTTACCGTTTTTCTCATTCTCTCGAAGCACTTGACAGCATGAGAACACGGCATGTGGTACGTTTGCCACTTACCGCAAGTGCATGTTCTTGTTGCCTCATAAACGGTATGCACGTTTCCACCCTTACCGTTGTGATAACCCGTCCTAACTTCATACACATGTTGAATTGGGTCATACTCGGTCATTTGGTGATGCTCATATTTTTTTCTATAATGCTCTATATTTTTGAAGGGCTTTGGTATCCATGTCCCGCCGTCGGCTAATATCGCTCTAGCCTGCCTTGTCCTAACAACAAATCGCTCCACAACCTGCTTGAAAGTCATTCTCACCATTGCGGTGACAGGTAGTCCTCGAGCAGATTTCAGCAAGCTATTGAAAGACTCTGAGCTGTTTGTTGTGAGCATGCCCCATCTTTTGCCTCCATCAGCATGAAGCGTCCATTTTTCAACTTCGAGCTTCATCAACCAAACATATGCGGGTTCACTCACTGCCCTGATCAGATCCATTTTTGCAGCCCATTTTCGTTGTTGATGCTCCATCGCAGCCCCCCACATCAATTTGTTTAGAGTGCCATTGTGAAACGTTGATTGCAAATTTGCCTTCAAGTACCTTAAACAATAGCGATGGTAAACAGAGGGAGGCTGCCACCCCGGTAAATTAGCCATATTGTGCAATATGCCTTTATGACGATCAGACAACACACATATGCCTGTACGATCCTTAATAACATGAGTTTTCAAATGGGTCAAAAAGATCCCCCATGTGTCGTTGCTCTCGTTAGCGGCAATTGCGAAAGCAAGAGGAAATATTGACCCATTGGCATCCATTCCTATTGCAATTAGGAGCTTGATGTCGTAGGCACCATATACATACGTACCATCTATGGATATCACTGGTCGACAGTGAGTAAAACCATCAATGCATGGTTTGAATGTCCAAAATACGAAGTTGAAGATTTTACCCTCTATAAGCCGCCACTCAACAACAGTACCATTATTAAAATGTTGTAGAGCTGCCATATACCTTGGCAGCGATTGAAAAGAAGTATGCCAATTTCCAAAGACCATCTCAAAAGCGCGTCTACGCCCGAGAAATCCCTTTTTGTTGCTTATAGTTTTACTATATACGGTTTGAACGTTTCGAATACAATCTTTGATGGGGATCCTGCACAAGTTTAAACAAACAACATTTAGTAATGATCTTTTAATCGATATAAGACATATAATGTACTAGGTAGGATAAGTTACCTTGGCGTTTCAGCAACATCTTTAAGTAATACTTGAGCAATCATGTTTGTATCTAAATTATAATGATCTGCTCGATTTTCTTCCATATCACAAGTGTGTCTTTCGCGGAATTTTGTGATAGCCCACATACCATCAGGCTTAACAATTCCCCGAAGCAACCACTCACAATCTTGATACCGTCGTTTACAAACTAGTCTCCATATCTTTAAGGTTGAATGATCAACCTTAAACTCCCTCATGTCCTTAAAATAATAAATTTTGACAGCCCGTTGCAACGCCTTTTTGGATGCGAACAACATTCCCTTTGCAAGGTAGCATCGATCTTTGTTGAGATCCTTTGGTTCAATCCAGGTTTTTTGGCGACTATCATCATCTTCTCTTGTGAAGACAAATGCATCATCACGACCCTGCAGGCTGTCAAGATAAGGGATATTGTTAGAATGCCACTGAATTGGGCTTTCAGAAGCTGGGTTTTCAGCCATCGGTGGTGGTACATGGTGGTGCATTGGTTCTTGTTGGTTTTGGCTTTGAGGAATATTGTTAGTCATACCAACTTGAACATCATCATCATCTTCATCATCGGTTACCTCTGCATTATTAGCTATTTCATCGTCATCACTTGATGATGACTCATAATAATTAGGAAAATCTTCATTATCAAGTGCATTCATCCTCCTACATGAAAAGTAACATATTTTAAATACCAACATCATATATATATATATATATATATACAGATAGTTTAATATCAAGGTGATGAACTTACTGTCGTTCATAAGCACTGTCATGGTGTGGAGTGTTGACACCCAATTTTGTCCCGTCTCTCCTCCGAAATACCTATTTACGCTTCTAATATTTTTGGCAAATTAAAAAATATATATTTATATGTTACTATAATTATTAGCCTCTTATCAATACCAGCGTTTCACTATTCTATTACAGTTACTAGCTATTATTATTATTATTATTATTATTATTATGATTATTATTATTATTATTATTATTATTATTATTATTATTATTATTATTATTATTATGCTACCAGTACTATTATAATTCACGTTTTTATCATTTCAGCACTTTTTTACCAGCTTACGCACACGCATCGCATTTATCTTCACATAATTAAATAATAGTGTTTATTTACTGTGGACTTTCGAAATATTATTGCATGGCTATTACGACAGCATATAATTTTATTATCTGAGCACTAATAATTGCATATTTTATATTAAGTAATATTTTAACACACTTTAGTATAGAGTTATTTAAATAGGTCTTTTATTTAAATGTAGTAGCCCAATCAACCCATACTATTTTCGAATCAATTCATAAAAAGCAGCCCAATATTTTTTATCCGCCCAACCCACATTTTCAGCCAATTCAGCCCAAATAATTACCCAAACGGACCAGCCCAACCTAAACACTACCCGACCCAGCCCATTTTCACATTTTTATTCATCTTCTACCATATACAACCCTAGCCGCACACCCTTTTCTCCCTCTCTCTCCTTCGTCTCTCTCTCTCTCGCTCCTTTTTCCCCCACTTCCCGCTGTCCCCCACGCCTGTCTCTCCCACTTCCCTCTGTCCCCCGCTCCTTTCCTCTTCCCGCTCCTCTCTCTTCTTCAAAAAACGAAAACCCTAGCTCAAACCCGAATGAATCCTATAAATAATCGTTTTGCCAGTCGAATAAGGGGCTCGGGGAACCGATCTAGGAGTCACCTAAAGTTTTCCAAAATATCAAATTTGCAGTTCGTTGTGATAGTTCAAAATATCGAATCAAAAAATACTCAAACAATTTTTTTTTCGTCTGCTCTGTTGCTGCTGTGAATCCGAGCCTCGCAAGCTCGGATTTGGTAGTTTCGAGGGTGAATCGGAGACCCCTGCCCCACTTCGCTGCACCCGAAGAAGGTAATTCTCCATTTTCCTTTTTATTTCTGTTGCATTTTTTGTTGTTCTATGTCATTTTAGTTTATTGTTCCATAATTCAAGTATGTTAGTTTTAGCTAAGTTATTCTAGTTTGATAGATAAGTCCGTTTCTGTGTTAGTCTGTTTGTGTGTTTAATCATGTTCATGTATGATAATTTAGTGTAGTTTAAGTATGTAAACAACCCTTCCTTAGTTAGCCTAATTTCAGTTTAGTAATTTATATGGGTTATGTGTTCATGCTGGTGTAGTCTGATCTAGCTGCATGTTGATTCGTCATTAGCTTCTTTATAGTTAGTTTAGTAGTCTGTACCTGATTAGTTGTTAGTTTAGCTTATTAATGAATTTAGTATCAGAAGTCTGTTTGTTTAAGTTTCATATGATGTTTTTTAAGTGTCTACATGTCAGTTAATGATTATTATGTGATCATTGCGGTCTAATTCAAGTTAGTTTAGTTTAGCATCTGTCAATGTTAGTAAGTCTGATTAGTTATTAGCTTATTGATTAGATCTTATGTTCGGTTGCTATGTAGCAATATTTGTCATTGGTCATGTTTAATGGTCATTTATACTTGCAAAATAGTTGATTAGTAGTAGTTTAAGTCACTTGCACCTATATGAAACTCCTTTACTGTTAGCTATCCTCCATATTAGTATAATTCCTCCTTAGTTTAATTAATCATGAGCCTGTTTAGCCTAAATTAATACATGTCCATTTATCTGCTGGCATAGTTAAATGACTTTATGTTAATATAAGTTCTATATGGTTAGCCTGTTGGTTTAGAGTGATGTTTGCCTTAGTCCAAGGTCATTAGAGATCATGTTGGAGTACGATTACCCTGGTATAGGTGATTTAGTCTTATTTCTAGCCCCTTTGTGCGACATAAAGTGGTCATGATTAATCAATTCTTAAGCATATTTAGTCTAAAAGCTTGTTTACTCCTTATGTTAGTTTGGATTCGCCTTAAACTATTCCATCTATTTAATCATGTAAACATGCCATCTGTAAACTCAATTTGAGTGTTTGAAACTGCCTATGGTCTACCTTTGTTGACTACCTAAGTGTCGATATGTTTGGGTTGTATGCTCTTATGTTTCTTTCTGTGAATCTGAACCTATTCAACATTTTTTTTACATATAGTTGTTACCTTTAAAGTGCCACATGAACATGCTAAATGCATATTTTTCCCCAACTGTTTGTTCAAATCTAAAACTTTGGTATTTGTTAGTCTGTTATTTAAGATCTTCTCTCTTTGCTTTTGTATGATCTCTGGAATATGCTATGTGTTCTAAGTGAGGCGATGCTGTCCAAAAACTGCCCATAAGATTAGGGTAACTATCATAGCATGGCTGATCCATCTTCATGCTTCCTCATCCCCTTTCCTATTAGTTTAACATGCATAACCAAAGTCTGATTTGTTAGACTGAATTTTGGCACACCCTGTTATAATTTCCAAGTGTTCACATCCTCTAGCAGTGAATAACCCGAGTCAACTGGCTCTAATAGAACCCAGGTTGATGTTTGCTCTCTGCCTATGTTGTACGTACATGCATCTCTTCTTGAAGTTTAAAAGTTCAACACAATGTTTGCTTTACTGTTATGAATTGGGTTAAACCATGCCAAGGATAAAATTTGAGAAACATAAGGGGATTGTCGTGCAGTTTGTGTTTTTCTTTGTGTTGCCCATGTTTTAGAACACAGGCAGTGGTATATTTGTTATATGGGCTGAGCCCATTTAAATTATCTACTCCTCTATTTATTTTGTACATTTAATTTGTATTATGCAACTAACTCTTTGTTTGTTTTGTTTTCTTAGTTTAGATAAATCCTAATGAATTAATAGGTTTAGTTTTAGTAATGGGTAGTTAGTTTAGGGAAGACTAACAATCAATTCCATAAGTTTTATTCCCTTCTTTTCATGTTAAAACTATTTATAATATCTAATATTTATTTTATTTGGAATAATTGATTTGCAAAATGGCATGACTATATATTTTAAGTAAACGGAATCATATTTTATTCTTACTATCATATACATTTCAAAACGTCACTAAAACGCAAATATAAACTCAAGTATATTTTATGAACATTGTTTCCAAGATTCATCCAATTATACATATTTTAGCCGAGCATATTTAAATAAGTTAGTAAAAAGAGAAATAAAACTCATCATCTTTTGCATTCTATTTATAAAATAAGTCTAGATTTTCTACACCACTATACTCATATAATGTAATTTCATCCTAAGTCTGAATTGGCTAGGTCTTCTCTTAAAAGCTTCTATTTATATGCGAATCATTATATTTTGCAAGTCTCGTTTTAAAAATAACATTATTATTTAAAGCTTAGCAATATTTATAGTTTATTTTCGAAGTCTCTTCTTGTGCAAATTATCCTACAAGTCTTGTTTTAAATAGCATTTAAAATCTTAGCATATTTTTTTAAATCTTATTTTAAACAGCGTTATTATATTTTTCCTTAAAACCTTAGTAACATTATAAGCCAATTTCTTAAAATTTAAACACCTTATTTAACCTTAATTAATTAACCTAAGTTTGGCCGGATAACCGTAGTTAACGGATTCTAAAGGATGTCTAACCCCTTCCCTTTAGGATAATAGAGAACCCTTACCTAAAATCACGCTGATTAAGCAGACTATTAACGGAGGTTTAGTTAACTTTACCTTAGTTAATAAATTGGGTGTCCTAATTCACCGTTAAACTAATTAGGTGACGACTCCTTAAAATAAAACAAATAGGAATCACCAATATGTTGTACCCTACCATAACCCGTTTAAAATGGGTATAACATGGAGAATGATCAACTCCACCGAACTGAGAGGATTGACCAACATCCATATTTGGTACCACTGGCGAGTTTTGAGAATAGTTCCTATAAATATTTGAAAACTGGTTATTTACCAATTCATACAACAAACACGTGCTACTACACATAATAATATGAAAAATCCATATTTACCAATTTTCATTGTAAGCTTGATTAAATTGCTGGCTTCGATTTTCCGGCGGCACTTGACCACTCAAAATGTCTCCATAAGAACTAAAGTCCCCATAAGTGTTACCATGAATAGGCTGGACTTGAGGGACTTCTTCTCGAGGTATCTTTTCAATATACACCTCAAGAACATTAATGAATACTAAATCACGATATTCTTCCGGCGATCCCAAATAATCACTCAAAGATTCATCATCGTTGATATTGTGCATGCCATAACGCACTACACCGTTTGATATTGTTTGTGGATATCTGCCAGTTATTGAGATTCCAAACTCAGTGGGTGTAGTTTTCATTCTTTTGTGCATGTAACTAACTAGTGTTTCATAATTTAAAATTGTTGGAAATTTAACATGGGCTTTTGGTTTGATACTATAACGAATGGAGTAATTGTCCTCGACGATATCTCCATCCCAAAATAGTGGGCTTTTGGCACTAGCTGCATTTTTGTAGTTTGGTCCTTTCACGCACGAAATTCGTGCGTGAAAACTACTAATGACTTTTTTTTTTTTTTTTTTTGTACTAGTTTGGTTCAACTTTTTTTTTTTTGCTACTTAAGTCGCGGATTCCTGCCATCACGACCCGGAATGCTCACATCCAGATAAACAGTTACAATCGTTTCAGAAACATCAGGAAAAAGGTCCGGGAAATGTGACTTGCACAGAAATTATGTACAACTATAGTATTACAATATGTACCTAATGAGTTTGCTCGCAACAGAACCTTTTTTTTTTCATAATAATAATGTAGTACGACCTTGAAAATGGTAAGAACAAAGAAGAAAAGATTTGACAAGCAGGCTACTTCAAGTCTTGAATTTAGTGGCAGGCCACTTAATTTCTTTTTCATTTATTTTTCGGGATTAGGGTTTAGAAAAGGAGGCATGGGGTACATTTCATAATTTTAAAAAATTTTGAAGGTCCAACTTGTATTAAAATAAACAAAGTCCCCCTCTCTCTCTCTCTCTCTTCAGTCCCTTTTACTTTCCCAAATTTGAACTCTCACAAGCTTCCAACCCACTCTTTCTCTCCCCTAAGCTTCGATATTGTTCAGTCGTCATCCCCAGGTATTTTTCAGAGCATTTTGAGCTCCATATTGCCCTGAAAGTTGTTGTTTTTTTTCGATTCATGGGGTTCATTAAGTCCCAATGTTTTTCAAAATTTTTGAAGTTTAGCCTTTTTTTTTGTCAAAATATTTGTTATTTATACTTATTTTGTTTGTGTCAATCTTTCTTTTTCTGTATGTGTTATTTATACTTATTTTGCTTGTTTCGATCATTATTTTTCTGTTTTTGCTTATGTATCACTTATTTTGCTTGTTTCGATGTTACTTATTTTTCTTGTTTCGACCATCCTTTTGTTGTTTTTGCTTTCTGCAAATGCATTATGGTCTATTACTAGACTTTTGGTCGATTATGTGTTACATCACTATATTGCTTGTTTGTATATAGATCATAAAGAATGCCTAGATGTAGAGGAAAAGGAGGAAAAATACTCCCCCGTTCTGCTGAAATGGTTCAAACTCGTTCTAATGCGAATCTTAAAGATACAAAAAGAAGAGGTGAAGAAGTAAGATGAGATGGAAAAAGAAAAAAGACTATAGAAACTGATAGTGAGGCCTACTCATACACCATGGAAGAGCATAATGTGGATGATGATCAAGGTGGTAGTTATGTTTCTGAGGATGGTTCACAACAGTATGGTGTTGATAAAGATACTGATCCCCTGTCATTGCCATATTGTGCAAAGACTATTAATATGGAGAAGTATGATTTAGTTACTTGGTTGGATGATTATGAGTTTTTTCCAGTAAAAGTTTCTGTGAGGAGTAGGCTGACGTTGTTAGCTGAATTTAGACAAGTGTTGAGAGACCAAAAACTAAGGAAAGTGTTTAATTGTTCCATCTTTTAGTCAGTTTAGAAAATTGTCAGAACACTTCATTAGTTTTAATAGACAGATGGTCCACATTCTGCTTCTTCGTCATGTGGATGAGAAAAAGAAGTGTGACATGTGGTTCCTAGTGAACGACAAACCTGTGTGTTTTGGCTTGAAGGAGTTTGCATTGATGGCCGGATTAGATTTTGGATCCTATCCCAACCAATCTAGATAGGATAAGGCACTTAGGAAAGGGGCAGGATTCTGCATAAATATTACTCGGAACAAGAAGATTTCACCATCAAAGCTATTGGCGGTGGTAAGGGGGCTTAGGCTAAGCAAAGAAGAAATGCTTAAATGTCGTCTTATGTGGTTTCTGCATGTAATCTTGCTTGCCAAAGATACTCAGAAGGGTGTGGAGCATGATATGATCAAAATGGCTGACGATTTGAAATTCTTCCAGCGCTATCCTTGGGGAAAGGAATCATTTGAACTCACCTTGGAATACTTGAAGTGCAAGGTAGACGTTCCTAGAAACCACCAAGCCCACGCTGATAAGAAGACTACATCATATGCCCTCTACGGCTTCCCCTGGACATTCATGGTAAATATTATAAACCATAGGTACAGTAGAGTATAGACTATGTGTTATTTATTTTTACACTCTGCGATTGTTTGTGTCATTACAGGCCTGGATTGAACAAGTAGGTCAATTTCCATGGGCTTGGCGATCCTTCATCATCTCATCTCTGAGTGCATCCACTTGAGTTCTCACTGATCACTCTCTGCCCGTAGTTTCTCAATTTCTTCTTCTGTTTCTCGACCTGAACTTGGTTTTTCGGTCGTTCAGCTAGTTGGGCTTTTAGAAGGGCATTTTCCTCCCTGAGCTATTTGATCTCTGCATTTGCTGCTTCTTGGGCTTCAATTTGAATTAATAATGTGGATGAACTGTCAGCACCTGGTTCATGTGACACAAACTCACACTCCTTCAAGGTAGCTAGAGAACACATGGTCCTTAGTTCCTAAGGAGGCTCTACCAGTTCTTACATTAAAGTGCACAAGGACTTTCATTAAGAAAAATCCATAATGGAGACTAGGTCCTCCTTGCACGATTCGTGCCACCTTACTCATTCTCTTGTTCATGATGGCCGACAAGTTGATTGGTTCAAAAGAAGTTAAGGCTTCCATCAGAACCAAGTCTGTCAACGTGATGGTAGTTCGTCCCTCTATCCTTGGCAAAAGCACTTTGCTGACAAACTCGAAGACTAGTTGATGCTCAGGCTTAAGATCATTCTTACAGAGACTAGCTTTTGCGGCTGATTTTGCAACTTTGACGATGACCTTTTTGAAATCTGGAGATCTCTTGTCTGCTACAGCTCTCAGTCCCGCTGTCTTTACTTCCAAGATTTCCCCAAGTACCGACTCAATAAGCACAAACTCTCTCACTAGGTTTTGAAGGAATGGGTGTAGGGAAGGCTGAATTTGCTTCATTTATGCCATGATCAGAAGAAGTTGAGGGCCTTGAGGGTGATGATTTGGACTACATTTGCTCAGGCTTGATGTGGATTGGTGATGTTTGATAAGCACTTGGTGACAGGACAGAAATGTGAAGAGTTTAGGTGAGTATTGTATGAGAGAGATGTACAAATGAAGTCCTGAAGTTCAAAGATTTGGGAAAGTGAAGAGAGAGAAGGATTAGGGGAAATGTCTTTTAAAGAGGCAGAGGTGGCACTTTAGGATAGGTGTAAGAGGGAACAACTAATTTGTTCATGAAGGAAGTGACGATTTGGCACAGACACTCTTTTGATTTTATTTTTTTTGGAAGAGGAAAAGACACATGACATATCTGGCAATTTTCGCAATTCAAATACATTTATGAGTACTGAAAGAATTACTGACCTGAGATACATGGACCTGGTCTCTAATAAGAATTTTTGAAGTATCAAGCTATCACTATGAACTGTGTAGAATTGCTTATGCTTGAATTCTCCTGATCCTTCCATGCATGTATACCTGTAATGGTACAGAAGTGAATTAGATATAGCCAAAAACACTTGTCAGCAGTGTTGACACCTAATTTTCACCTCATAAAATGCTTATTTTAATTTTCAAATTTCCCGGGTCCAAAACGGAGTAAGGATGCCCTTAAAAAATTAAAAATTTAAAAATCCCGAGAAAATTACAAAAATTGACGTTTAATTATTATTTTCATAAAAATTAACAATTACAAGAAATTACAAGTTATTTACTTTGACAAACGTGATTTGAAAAGAAGATACATATCCCGCTCCGTCTAACTCGGGAAAATTATTAATTAAAAACAACGTATGAATTACGGCTCATTTTGACCGCATTTTTTCACATTTTTAAATATTGCTCGGAAGCATATCAATATTAGGCTCGTTTTGAAGCTTATATTTTAAAACGACGTATTATTATTTTTATTTCGTCAAAATATTATTTTACGAGGGGCGTATTAGACTAATTAACCTAAAACTATATAAACTACGCTACATTTTTATAAAAATAAGAAGGGATTTATCCATTTGTACCTTTGTTGGTACTATTTGGATAATGTCTTTTTTTTGGGGGGTGGGGGGGGGGGGAGGGGGGAGTACGGCCAATTGACCTATTTTTGTCCATAGAATTCTAAATGCTTAGTTGGATGATTTTGAATAAGGATTTTTTTTTTTTGGGGGGGGGGGGGGGGGGGGGAGTACGGCCAAGTGGCCCATTTTTGTCCATAGAATTCTAAGTACTTAGTTGAATAATTTTGGAAATTTGAATAAGGACTTTGGGGGGGAAAGTACGGCCAAGTGGCCTATTTTTGTCCATAGAATTCTAATTGCTTAGTTAGATGATTTTTGAGAATTTGAATAAAGATTTTGGGGGGAAAAGCTATGGTCACATGGCCTATTTTTGTCCATGGAATTCTAAATTGGCTTGCCTACAAATAGAAGAGATGGACATTAACAAGAGGAGGAGATTTGTTTTTTGGAGAGAACATTTTTTTTGGGGGGGGGGGGGGGGGGACGTTTTTTGGAGAGAGAGAAAAAAGGGAAATCTTCTTTTTCTATTTTTGGGAAAAAGAGAAAAAAAAAAAGAGAAAAAAGAAAAGAAAAAAGAGAAAAACGAAAAGAAAAAAAAGAGTTCAAATTTGGCATCCTAAAAGCTAAAGTTTGATTTATATATTCAAAGCTTAGCAACAAAAGATACAAATATAAGATATACATATAGAAAAAGAGGGGGGGAAATTTCAAAAGAAAAAGGGGTTTGTTTAAAGATTTGTGAAGTGTTTGGTGCTTGAGGTAGATTGAACTAATCCTCATTTTAATCTTTAGGTTGCCCCATCAAAAGGTAACCTCTCATTATATCCTTTATTTCATTTCTAGTTATGATTATATATTTATTATGATACTTGTGTTAGTTAAAAATAATTCTTTGCTAGCTTAGTCTTGTTTGATGATTAAATGGATATTATGTGAATTTGATACCATTTGAAAAAATGAAAATAAATTAGAAGTTTGATTTAGACAATGTTAAGTGATTTTAGGTTAGATAAATTGATATCCTTTATTTCATTTCTAGTTATGATTATATATTTATTATGATACTTGTGTTAGTTAAAAATAATTCTTTGCTAGCTTAGTCTTGCTTGATGATTAAGTGGATATTATGTGAATTCGATACCATTTGAAAAAATGAAAATAAATTAGAAGTTTGATTTAGACAATGTTAAGTGATTTTAGGTTAGTTAAATTGATAGAAATAAGAAAAAATTTCATCCTTTATTTCATTTTAAGTTATGATTATATATGTGTAGTTGAAAAGGATTAGGTGCTAACCTAACTTTGTTTACATGATTAAGTGGGTATCCTATAGATTTATTACTATTTGAAAAAATAAAAATAAATTAGAAGTTTGATTTAGACAATGTTAAGTGATTTTAGGTTAGCTAAATCGATAAAAATAAGAAAAAGAGATTCCATCCCTTATTTCATTTTAAGTTATGATTATATGTTATTTGTGGTGCTTGTGTAGTTGAAAAGGACTATGTGCTAGCCTAACTTTGTTTACATGATTAAGTGAGTATCCTATGGATTTATTACTACTTTTGACAATATTAAGTGATTTTAGGTTAATTAAAATTGATAAAAATAAGAAAAATAGTAGCTTAAGTTAGAATTTTGACACTGTGTTGATAGGTTTAGTGTGATTTATTCATTCTTGTTAGCTTTTGATATATATAAAATAAATAAAATAAAATAAAAATCTTAATTCTTGTGAGTTTGTTACTAATTCATAGCAACTATTGAGCCTTTTGCATAAATTTCCCTTTTATTTATAAGTATGATAATTATGGGCTTGGTTTAAAAGTATTGTAATTAATTTATTTATTTTTGGCTTTGTAAATTAAATAATTGACCTCGGCCTATTACTAATGTTTTGTACACCTATCTTTTATGACCTCCCCAATTTGTTTGTGAATCTTTCGAGCCCCACTAACATTTCTAGATCGAGTCAATCCCTATCATGGAAGGACTAAGGCATTGGAGCATAATTTGGAGCAGAAATATTTATTTATGCATTTTTGTATTGGGCTTGGTCGGCCCAATTCCCTACTCTTTATATTATTTACTTGATTATATATATGTATGTTTGTATATAAATTGGAACCTTGAATGAGATTATCACGCCTAAGAGTTGCTAAAATTGATTTTTTTTTTTTTTTTTAAAACCGTTTAGGCAAATTTAGGATTGCGGATGATTTTGAGGATGTTGGATACCTTTGATATGATTTTGAACTTATAGGCAAACTTTAGGACTACTATGATTGATTTGAAACTTGAGTTGGAAAAGATGTTTTATAAACTTAGATTATCATTTTTGGTGAATTGTTTTGACTATTAAAAAGGCTAATGAATTAACTTTGAGACTTTTTTTAAAGATTAAAACCAATAATTGGATAAAAGTTCTAAAAATATGGCTAACCTATGGAGTATATTAGTATGCCTATAAAAACTATTTTCTATACTTAAAAATATTTTTTCTAAAAAACCTTTTTCTAAACTCGGGTGGGCTTACGTAGTGATCTACTTGGGTTAACGCCTTCAGGTTTTAACCTAGGTGTTCTAGTCCGAAGTCCAAAAAATTCCCAATTTTGGGCAAAACTCTACCATTTTTCTTTCTTGAAAATGAGTGTTTTTGGCATGAATGACTAATTTCTATTTGCGGAAATATGAAACAAAAACTATTTTTATCACAAGCAATTTATATCTACAAAGGCATACTATTAGAACCCGTAGGTCAACCGTATTTTACGGATCCTTAATACCGGGGTGCCTGACACTTTCCCCGGGGGATCACCAGAACCCTTACCCCATACTTTGGTTAGATTAGGACTCTTTTAAAATTTAACCATTTTGAATGAACCCTTTTCGAACTGGTTTTCCTAATTTCCTAAAAATTAGGTGGCAACTCTAAAATAAGTCAATTTAGAGCACTATCCACGTAGAAGTATATTTTTTTCTTTTTCCCGGTACAATTGACAACCGTAATTCCCTGGGACACTTTCCTTTTTGAATGAGGTAAGTGCAGCTATGAATCGAAAAAAATAGAACCGCTACAAGCAATGTACCTTTTCACTTATTGTAGCCATTTTGAGTGATGCCTTTATGCAACATTGTTCATCAGAGATCCTTCTTTTTATCATCACACCACACACCTCATGCTACAAGGGCTTTGAGGGGAGACTTCTTAACCATAGTTGCACCTTGGAGCTGTCACAGTTCATCAGTTTATGCTGACTGCTCCTTCTTTCTCCTACCCTATTAAGCGATACTAGTGATTGGATTTGGGAACCCAAACCAGCTTGGGTCCTTTGTAGTTATAGAAGGGGTGAATCAGACTCCTTTTAGCCCATACGGGAAGCACATTCCTTTTTTTCTTCAAATGTCTTTTCTTTTGAGGCTCTGTTCCTTTCACTCTGGTTCCCTTCTTAACAGCACTCCTATTCTTTTGAACAACGTCAGCCTTTATCTTGTAAGATTTGGTGACGAATTGTTTGCCCGCAAGGAGGAAATGGCTTCTCTTTAGTTGTGGGAACATGTTTGCTGTGGAGATCATAGGACATTTTCTCCTTCTCAAAGCCAAGTCCTCTTCTGCCATTTCCATTTTTCTCATTTCTAAAGAAGATTGTGTCAGAAGACCAGGTCCACTTCAGAGTTTTGTCAAGGTCAAACTTAGCCCTTTCCAGATCGTTTCTTAGCAGTTCGTTCTTCTCAATTTCAGTAGGAAGACTTGACTTTACTTTCTTTAGTTCAGCTTCAAGCTCTAAGGAAGTCTCACTTGCTATTCCTCTTCTTTTGGAGTAGGTTTCCATTTCTTTTCCCACTTGACATTCTAACAAGATATTTTGTTGGTTTGTCTCAAACACCTGTTTCTCCATTTCTTTTGTTATCACGCATAGGTCCTACTTATCCAGTTCTATTTCATCAAAGGTAGGATTCAGCTTCTTTCGCTCAGCAACCAGGGCATGATAAGCATCAATTAACACACTTGACAGTGATATGAGTTTTTTCTTAGAGTAATCTCACAGGTTTTTCTTTACATCGAAGAAATTTACCTCTTTGTTCTCATCATCAGCATCACCCGTGTCAAATTCAGCCATAAGTGCAAGGTCTGACTTATGCTCAGTTGTTCCATTGTCAATTGTTATCATGGACAAGTCCACTTTGTCATTTTCATCCTCAGACTCACTTTAGGAGTCTCCCCGGGCTGCAAGTTCTTGCTTCACAATCTCATCAGCAGCCTCTTTCCTTTTGAAACTCCTGTCGGGGACCTGGTTCCTCATGGTAGGTTTGTCATAATTGTCCTACCTGTTTTGTGGATAATCTTTCATAAAATGACCAGGTTTCCCGCACTTGTGACAGGAGTAATCGTTTCTGCTGGGGTTTCCTATTTTGGGGAACATGCCATTTTTCTTTATCATCTTGTTAAACCTCTGTGAGATAAGCCATTTCGGAGTCATCATCACTGGACTCTCCCTTTGCAGCGTTGAGAACTAGGATTTTCTCCTTCTTCACCTCATTCTTTTCTGCCTTCTTCATGGTCATCTTCATCTCATACGTCTTAAGGTTTCTAGTAAGCTCATCGACTGTCAACGTATCTAGATCTTTGGCTTCAGAGATTTCATTTACCTTAATATCCCAGGAGTCAGGTAATACACCAAGCATCTTCCTTACCAGCTTGGTAGTTGTGATGACTTTTCCGATAGAGTGGAGCTCATTGATATGGAGGTCAATCTGGTATGCATCTCATGAATGGATTCACTATCTTTCATCTTAAACATCTTATAATCAGTGGTGAGCATGTCGATCTTGGAGTTTTTTACCTGAGTTGTTCCTTCATGAGCAGTTTGGAGAGCTTCCCAGATCTCTTTTGCTGATGAACAAGTTGAGACTCGATTGTACTCATCCGGTCCTATTCCACATACAAAAATCTTCTTGGCTTTATAGTTCTTCTCCACTTTCTTCCTGTCAGCTTTATTGTATTATTTTCTTGTTTTGACAATGATTTTTTTACCGTCTTCACTTATGTGAACTGGGATATAGAGACCTTCACAAATGATAGCCCAAAGCTTTGAATCTTCGGCCTCCACCACCCATAGTATTTTCCATTAAATCTGGGTGGCTTGGTGAAAGATTGACCTTCTTCCATATTGGGTGGAGCAGCCATTTCACAGATTCTTTCTAGGTGTTAACCTTTTAGAAAGTACATGCTCTGATACCAATTGATGTAGGCTATACGTCCACCAAACACAATATGAAGAGACCTGGTTGAGTACCAGTTCCCTTATGAATGCAGTAAGTACAGAAGACAAAAGATTTTACCGTGGAAAACTCCTTGCTCAAGGGATTAAAAACCATGACCTGCCTCAGTAGGATTTAAACTCCACTACACGAGTAACTTCAGATTAACCGATTGTAAGCTAGGAATTAACTCTCATAACCCCTCACCCTTGCACTAGCTATTTTGTAATCTTCACACTTGACTACTCCTAGAAAAGAAAACTAATATACCTAGACTAACTCTAGCCTAGTGTGCCACTCAAGAGCTTGTGGAAGCAACCTTGAGAATTTAGAACACCTATAAACAACTTCCTTTTTGGGAAAAGTAGGTTTACAGTTTAAGCACAAGTAAACAAAGACTTACAACAACCTAAAGAATATAGACAATATCTTGAATATGGATCAGGTTCTTCAGCTTGTAGGTGGCTTTGTTCTTAAGAGCATTTGAGAAAGTTGTGTCGACAGATTTTGCACAATATGGATTATGTTTTTCAAGTCTGCCAAATATGTTGCCATCATGTTGTACATATAGCGGGAGCATGTGGGGTGAAAAGAGACCACTCTTCAATTTTGACCTAAAGCATGGGCCAACTCACTGCTATACTTGTGTGCAGTGAGTGGCATATCTTTACAGCTGTCTCTGCCGATAGTGTAAGGTGCACAGAGAGCAGATCATAGACCAGGTCTCTATCTGATTATGAAAAAGTTTGACAATCATCAAAACACGAATGCACTTGGAACTATCACTTATTGTGTTGTTGCTTTGTGAGTTCGAATTTGTTTAAATATTTTGGATTTGTTCAAATATGACTGTTTTTACATGTAGTGGTCACTTCTTAATATGCCAAGGTTGGATCATTGCAACTTTTGTATCTTACTATGTTGTTGCTTTGTGAAATTGAATTTGATCATCGACTGTGAGTTAATGTTTACTATTGTAGACTATGAATAAAAGCTTATACGCAAACTCAATAAATATGTCATAACGCTTGAGGACAAAACACATATACTTTTCATATATATAAAATTCGCATCATATTGTTCATATTTCTTCACACACCCAAAATGAAATACTCAATCCCACTATAGCCCTATTGCCATTTCCACATAGCAAACAACACTAATAAACCATAGAAAAGCATCCTTAGTCCATTCACTTTCTTTTCAGCCACCATCAACCTCTGTTTTAGTTCATCCTCTTAATTTTCGTTTCTCTCAACATATCTATCAAGTGATTCTTCTTTTATTCGGATTCTCTAAACAATAACTGAAGCAATTCCTCGTTCTTTGAGGATTTCTAAGCCTATTTTGCAGTTCAAATTTGGTTAAGCATTTTGATGTTGGTGTCTCAGGTCCTCCTAGGCTCCTTCTAGGTCCTGAGCTCATTTGAGATTTGTTTGCAAGATTTGCTGCTACGTCGGGGTGTGGATCAATAAACCTGAAATAGTTGTAGCCACCATATTCCTAAAACAAACACTAATCAATTCGAGGCTTTTATAATGAAAAAACATAAAAATCGCATATCGTAGGATTTAGAAACTCACAGTTCCAACTGCACATTTAAATAATCTAAGACATGGATTCTTTGGGATGAGTGATGTTAAGATAGTGTATTCACCGCAGAAACAAATGTCGGGATCTTGTGGTTGAGATGTTTCGGATAGCTGAGATATTTTGGGTGTTTTGATCATGAAAAAAGATAATAGAGGAGTTTGATCAAGAAAGGAGACAATGGATGAGTTTGAATTTTGGGTCGGTTTTATATAGGGAAGGGGTAAGGAGGAAAGGTGTATGGTTACGGTTGTAATTTTTTTTATTACCATTGTGAAAAAATCTCTGATCCGTCAGTCGAAATAAGCTAAGTATGCTAGGACGAGTATAAACCAACAGAATAATAAACCACCTAAGTCTATAGTCACTCATTGTCAAGGATGATTGTAGATCGCAGTGGTCGATGATAAACCTGAGTAATAAAGGCGACTGTTGGAGTAAGAAGCCGGTTGAGTTTGCACTATTCTAAAGGACAAAAAAATTAATATAAACCTGAAACCCCAAGCCCTTGCTGAGTTTGCACTATTCTAACGGACAAAAAAAATAATTAAAAAACAAATGAAACCCCAAACCTGTTACGCCTCTCGTTTTCATCGTAAAAGAACCTATGGTTTCCTAGTCGGGTATGGCTTTGGAATAGAGACCCGAGCCCGAGTTTTGGAGATAGAAAGTGTCTTACCCCGTGTACAAAGGTACCAGCAGGTATTCCTGACAATTTACAGGATTAGAAGTTGAACGGATCGAATCGACGCGATCTGAACTGAACCGGAGAAGTCTGCAGACACCAGTCATCGTCTACAGGCCATCGTTAATGCGGCGTCGATGGGCTTCTGCAGCCCTGAATCTGCAGGTGCAGGTCGACGGAGGACGTCGATGGACCGTCGACACGTCGACGGGTCGGCGACCCGCTCGTCGAACTGCACCGCTGTAACTTTTAGCTTCCAAGTATAAATATATGACCCACGAATTTATTTCTCATTTTCCTCCATTCCAAATTAGAGAAACCCTAGTATTTTCTATCCCAACATTTTCCATCATTATTAGTGGAGATTTAGTAAGATCCGAGCATCCGAGCCCCGTGAATCCGTGCTTGTCAAGAAAAAGGTTGTTTCTAGGGTTTTCTCAAGTTGGAAAGCTTGGAAAGTTGGAGTTGAAGTTGATCCTTGGAATCTTAGGCCCCTCAAGGTATCTAAATGATTTCTACCCTTGTATCTAAGCTAATTATCAAGGATTTTAGTGGTTTTAAGTGAAGAGAGGGTATTTGTGGAAGTGGTAAGTTGATGAAGGTTAAGATAGTGATTTGGGGCTATTTTAAGAGAAGATTGGGAAAACATTATCATCTTTGCCATAACACATAAACTTGGAGGCTAGGGTTTCATCACCAACACCATTGGAGGAGAAGATTGGAAGCACTTTAATGAGATATTTCTTAATCCTTTCTTCAATTCCTTGTTTTGTATTGAATATTTATGTGTGTAGTATTTCATTTCAATATTTGAACCTTGTTTATGGAAGTATACATTGTTTAAGTTTGGATTGAATCTCTTGTTTTGCTTATGTGTTGAATGATTTTATTCCTAATGAAGTGGGTTATTGTTTCTTTAATTAATCTCATTTTGAATGATTCTTAAGGGAGTAGCTAACCCTAAGACTTGCCCATTTATTTCGATTTAAACTTGGAAGAGGCAAACTCGGGATTGGGAAAGATTAATTAACAAGAATTTGAGGCGTTAACCCTCATCTAATGGAAATCGACCTAGGGATAGGCGACACCACGTGTAGCCATATTCGGGTGTTCTTAATGCTCCTAATTGCTTTAGGGATATTCAATTAGGTAGTCTAGTTAGTCTTCGGAAGAAGCTAATTTAGAGTCATTATCCGAGGCTAAGTAATATAAACTCACCATTATTTGTAAATCATGAAGTACATTGGATCGTTACTTGAGCGTAGTTTCCCTTGTATCCATGCTTGTGGCCATTGATCATTTTACTTGCTTTCTAGGTTAGTTTACATTTTTGCATTAGTTATACTTTTCTCCAAAAACCAAAATATTATCTATTGTTTGGCATAGCTATTATTGGTGATAATTCCTACTTTTCCTAATCGCCTATATATTGTTCTCTGTGCAATTCGACCCCGACTCATAGTTGGGTAAATTATATTTGCATACGACCGTGCTCATTCTAATTAATAGGGTGGATTTGGACGTTATAAAAAATGGCGCCGTTGCCGGGGAACAATTTGGCGTATTTGGGTTAATTTAGGATTTAAGCTAACTTGCTTTGGTACAAACTTTCTTTGCTTTATTTTATCTTTAAAAAAAAAAAAAAAAACTGAGCAGTTTGTGCTAAACTGCACAGTTTCTGCAGAACTGTCCAATTTTTGCAAAACTGTCCAGTTTCTGAAGAACTGTCCAGTTTCTGCAGAACTGTCCAGTTTTTGCTTCTGCAAAACTGTCCAGTTTCTGAAAAACTGTCCAGTTTTTGCTTCTGCAGAACTGTCCAGTTTTTGCAGAATTGTCCAAAAAAAAAAATGGCATCATATAATGAAAATTGGTTGGATGGTAGTTGTTCATACTTTGATGACCCTTGTCCCTATTGTGGAGGACCCCACTCTTGGCAAAATTGTTTAAAGTCTCCCGGGGGAGGATTGTGCGCACAATCTCGAACCCATGAGTGGAGCATATGTGATAGATGTGGTGGTCAAAATGGCCATTGGGCTAATTGTGCTTATGTGTCCTTCCCTTCCCCGAACCCCCACTATGACGATTCTACTTTTTGTTGTGACAATGATAGGGAAATGGAAGTGGAAGAAGTTGAGAATGGACAAAATGGAGAGTTCAAGCTCATGATGGAATGCCTACTTGAAGGAGGAAATGAAAAGCAAAAAGCCTTGGAGGAGTACTTGGAAACTAGTCTCCAAAATGGCTTGATGAATGAATACAAAAACCTTCTGTGGGCATTTGAAGAAGAATTCTCAAATGCTCAATATGAGGAGAGAATGCCCATGTTGGAGGCCAATCGTGAAAATGAGGAATCAAGAATTGAAAATCCTCCAAACGAATCCATTTTCATTAGAGATGCCAAAGAAGAAAAGAAATTGGAGTCAACCGTTGTCTTAAGAAAAATGGTGGAAGTTGACTCTAGTTTGGGGGAAAATGAGAATGTCAAAATTCGGAAAAATTTGCAAATTGGGAGGTTGAAGTCTCACTCCAAGCATTTTTCAACATTGGATTTGTATGGTGATATGGGAATTGAGCCACATACATCGATGTTGGATGGTGAAGAAGAAAGACAAGTGCCTTATATCTTGCAATTCGAAAGAGTAAGAAGGCAAATGACATTCCTCATTTAAAAGCCAAGAAGTGCAAAATGAAGAAATTAACGTTTGGCTTGTTCATCTACTTACCACCGCCCCATGAGCATCATCATGATCTTGATTCAAAGTTGAGGCGCAAATTTATATCTTCCAAATGGAAGGAAAAGTGGTAAAGGTAACCGTCGTGCCGCGACGTTAACTTAAGCGCTTGGTGGGAGGCAACCCATCGTTTTAAAAATTTTAAATCATTTTTGAAATTTGATTTTTTGGAATGGTTTTGCTTATGGTTTTTGACTAATCTGCAAAGTTTCAAAATTTTTGGAGTTGTTTTGAGCAGGTCGGATTTCCGGACAGCCCCAAACCAGTAGCTGCTGAAAATTGCAGAAACTGTCCTGTTTCTGCAAAACTGTCCAGTTTTTGTAAAACTGTCCAGTTTCTGCAAAACTGTCCATTTTCTGCAAAAACTGTCCAGTTTCTGAAAAACTGTCTAGTTTTTGCTTCTGCAAAACTGTCCAGTTTTTGTAAAACTGTCCAGTTTCTGCAAAACTGTCCAGTTTCTGAAAAACTGTTCAGTTTTTGCTTCTGCAAAACTGTACTTTGTTGTCATTGTGCAGTGAGGACACTGCAATATTTTTAGTTGGGGGTGGCATGTGGTAGCACGTTATATTTTGGTTATGCTTGATTGTGTGCCCTTGCCGGGCTTGTTTTATGATTGTTGGTGTGGCTGTGGATAAACGTTACAAATGGAACTTGCTCAAATTTCTAAAAATTTCGTTCTTTTGGAATGTTGTAGATTAGTCATTTTTATTATTTTATTTCCGTTCTTAGTTAGGTAGTTTAGGAGTAAAAATGGTGTTGGGATGTGATTTTTTGCCCCTTGGCTAATTTTTTGCTTGCTTGGTACCAACTTATTTAAACCTTGGCATGTGAATTCTTGATTTTTGAAAAAGAAAAATGATTGAAGTAAGGTTTCTTGTTGTGACTTTTAGATTCAATTTTTGGCTCTTACTTTCACTAATTAGTCTCTTTAGGCTATAAGTGACTTTTTGAGTTCATTTGTTTCCATTGGTTCTTGGATACATATTTCACTTGAGTTTGCATGTGCCATGTGTAGTGAGGTTTTGTGAGTTCTTTTGCATTACTTGTGGTCTAGAACTTGCCCGGAATGTGTTTCAAGGCGAAATCCTAGACTACACTTGGTTTAAAAAATGATGTTAGGCCTTCCTTGGACCGTTTTTGCCCCTTAAATATCCTACCCTTGCATGTTTTCCCTAGTTAACCCCTTTTGAGCCTTTAACCTTTTCTTTGAAAATCATGTTACAAGCTTTACCTTGTTCTTCATTGATCCATCTTTTGGTACTCTACCTCCTTAAGTGCGTTGAAAGTGCAAACATAGGCTAAAAGCCTAAGTTTGGGGGTGATGGTTGGAAAAGTTGTTATGAGGGAGTTACTTTAAAGGTGAAAAGGTGAAAGAAAAAAAAATTGAAAACTTCCTTGTTATTTTGAAAAAGAAAAAAAAAAGAAAAATGAAGGAAGAATAAAGAGTTGTGATTAATGGGAAGACTAAGTGGTGAAATGAAAAAATGAAGAAAGGGGTGAAACGTTTCAAAGGAAGTGTGCGTTGAATGTTGAAAATTGTAGTGCTTAGGGAGGTTTTGAGTCACTTTTACCCAAATTGTGCCCTACCTTAACCAAAAGCCTAAATTACAACCCTTTAAGTCCTAATTGATTTTGAACCAAGTGTGTCTACATTAGTGGAGAAATACATGAAGGGCAAGCTTATGGTACTACTTGTGTGCATTTGAACATCTTTGTGAGAGAGAGAGAGTTAATTCTTTCTATTTGATATCTCATTTGAATTACATTTTCTAAGTGTGGGATTCTCTCTTGAGTGTGAGGGCACATGAGAATTTAAGTTGTGAATTTGTTTCATTTTTCAATTGAGAGGAATGAACAAAAGAAAGTTGTTTTGTGATAATGAGGCAAATTTTGAAGCTTTAGTTTCATGACGTGATTGCTACTTTGATTAACTTGGTGTTTGAGCACTTGAAATGAAAATGAAGTTTTTTTTAGAAGAAGTTGGTGATTTATATGTTTTGGATTAACTGTTGGTACCAATCAAAGTCATGTGTTTGTGCTTAAAGTAGACCTTTTTGACTTGGTATGATGTTGGTGCACTTTTGAATGGAGTCCTTTGAAGGAAATTATAATTTGATTTGCTTGAGGACAAGCAATAGTTTAAGTTTTGGGGTTTGATAAGTTGGTATTTTACCAACTTATTTCTTCTTTAATCTTAGATTGTTGCTATGTTTTGATTAAAAAAATAGTGCATTTAATGTTGTTTACTTCCATTTTATAGGTTTATGTGATTTAGAATTGATCGGAAGAAACCAAGCGAAAATAAAGTAAAAAAGAGGCCAAATTGGACAAAAACTGCACAGTTTTGCAAAACTGTCAAAAGTGGACAGTTTTACAAAAACGGGACAGATTTGCAAAACAACGGGCAGAACTGCAAAAACGAAAATTTGGGGCATATTTTGTCATTTTTTGGACTTGGAAAAATGGGGGAAACATAAAAGGAAGACTTGGGGGAAAACATTATCATCTTTGCCATAACACATAAACTTGGAGGCTAGGGTTTTATCACCAACACCATTGGAGGAGAAGATTGGAAGCACTTTAATGAGATATTTCTTAATCCTTTCTTCAATTCCTTGTTTTGTATTGAATATTTATGTGTGTAGTATTTCATTTCAATATTTGAACCTTGTTTATGGAAGTATACATTGTTTAAGTTTGGATTGAATCTCTTGTTTTGCTTATGTGTTGAATGATTTTATTCCTAATGAAGTGGGTTATTGTTTCTTTAATTAATCTCATTTTGAATGATTCTTAAGGGAGTAGCTAACCCTAAGACTTGCCCATTTATTTCGATTTAAACTTGGAAGAGGCAAACTCGGGATTGGGAAAGATTAATTAACAAGAATTTGGGGCGTTAACCCTCATCTAATGGAAATCGACCTAGGGATAGGCGACACCACTTGTAGCCATATTCGGGTGTTCTTAATGCTCCTAATTGCTTTAGGGATATTCAATTAGGTAGTCTAGTTAGTCTTCGGAAGAAGCTAATTTAGAGTCATTATCTGAGGCTAAGTAATATAAACTCACCATTATTTGTAAATCATGAAGTACATTGGATCGTTACTTGAGCGTAGTTTCCCTTGTATCCATGCTTGTGGCCATTGATCATTTTACTTGCTTTCTAGGTTAGTTTACATTTTTGCATTAGTTATACTTTTCTCCAAAAACCAAAATATTATTTATTGTTTGGCATAGCTATTATTGGTGATAATTCCTACTTTTCCTAATCGCTTATATATTGTTCTCTGTGCAATTCGACCCCGACTCATAGTTGGGAAAATTATATTTGCATACGACCGTGCTCATTTTAATTAATAGGGTGGATTTGGACGTTATCACTCGTCACGACTTATTGGTTTGGGTCATGACAAAACCTCAAACCCAAAACCCCAAACCAAAAAAGAAATAAGAAAAAAAACCCCAAACCCAAAACCCAATCCCCAAACACCAAATTGCACAAATCTAAGTGACCGTGGATAGGAATACCATAAACTGACCGTCGTCAATAGCTAACACTCATCATTTAGGCTCAACTACACGCATGGTCAACAATCATCCACATGGTATATATAGACTCAGGCCAATATTTGTCTAAAAGAGCCATAAATAGATGAAATAAAATAAATAAAAAGATTTGATATTATTTAAGCATTATAATAACACTTTAATACATCATACGAGAGTCCCCATCCATTAGACACATGATCAAAAGAGTTTTAGGACACCTAAGGTTCTTAAATCACTAATATTTGTCTAAAAAAGCCATAAATAAATAAAAAGACTTGATACTATTTAAAGATTATAATAACACTTTAATACATCATATGAGAGTTCCCATCCATTAGACACATGATCAAAAGAGTTTTACGACACCTAATGGTCCTTAAATCACTAATATTTGTCTAAAAAATCCACGAATTGAGTTTTCTAAATGGACTAGCAATACATGCTCGTACGATGCAGGGACCGAACATGTCTATTCACTTTAATTAGCCAGTCTTTAAGATTTGTATTTTGAAAATAACTTTTAAAAATATTTTAATTGTTATTATATATAGCAACATATATAAAATATATTTTATGTACCATTACTTTAGTTATAATTAAAAAATGGAGTTCAAAAATTAAAAACATATGATGTAATTAAGTCTTTGAGATGGAAAGAGTCGGACTTTTTTCTCATTGTCGAAAGTTGTTCATCGATGTGAAAACGAAAATTAGTAAGAATATGAGGGAAAATTAATATTTTGATTCTAGATTTTTTTCTTTTAAATTCTTTAATATATTATATGTATACCGACAGGTTGATATCCTTTTCAATTAACTAACTGTTCAAATTCAAACATAAGTATAAATGCACAGAGCAAAATAAATATGTCGGAGAATTAAATTTGAAGTGCATACGTGTATACATGAGAAGAGATAAATATTGAGTACTATGACATATGTCCACGTGAGATAAAAAAGTAGTTGGTTAAAATGTACAATTTATATAGCTTGTGGTACAAATTTGTATTGTTGTGTTAGTCCTCTCTTTACACTTGTATATATTAGAAAGAAAAAAAATAAGAAAAATATAGAATAGAAAAATAGACATATATTTTTAGTAATGTGGCCAAGTAATATAGGGCAAAGGGATTACTTCATTGATTAATTCTTAAAGAACGTGAAAAGTCAAGTATAGTAATGTGACCAAGTAATATGGCATGAAGGGAGTACTTCATTTATTAATTCTTAAAGAATGTGACAAGTCAAGTAATCTGGTCAAGTAATATGGGACGGAGGGAATACTTCATTTATTAATTCTTAAAAAACGTGAAAGTCAAAAGTGAACAAATAAAAATGCACGGAGGAAATAAATTTGTGTAGGAGAATTAAAATTGAACTGCATACGTCTATACATGAGAAGAAAATAAATATTTAAAAAGAACGTGAAAAGTCAAAAGCGAACAAGTAAAAGTACACAGAGGAAATAAATGTGTCGAAGAATTAAAATTGAAGTGCATACGTCTATACATGAAAAGAGAATAAATATTAAGTATTATGACATATGTCCACGTGAGATAAAAAAAGTAGTTGGAAAAAGTGTACAAGTTATATAGCTTTTGGTATAAGCATTCATTGCGTGTACAATTTATGAAGCTTTTGTACAAGGATAAATAAGCCAAGTTTGTGTACAATTCAAATAACATTTTGTACAATTCTTTTAAGCTGTGTTCGTCCTCCTTCACGGCTTATATATATATATATATATATATATATATATATATACTAGATGGCCTATGCCCGTGTTGCGTACGGGCTCAACACTTTGGATTATAGTGTATCTATGTATATGTAGTTGTGTTTGGATAGTGATAATATATATGTATTGACAATAAACATAGATAAGTTTGAACTATTTTTATGAATAAATATATATATATATATATATATATATATATACATGTAACATCCCGTAAATCCGTATAGAGTGCGAAAGCATTGTATGAGTCCTTTAGAACCTTATATGTTGGGTTACGTGCATGACTTTAGGCTAAAGATCCAAGAGGAGATGGTCAAAATGAAAAGTCTCTACAGTTTCATGAAAAGGAGGTTTGACGGTCGTCCTTTGTACCGTCGTTCTGTTTGACGCTCCGTCCTTCGCACCGTCGATTGTGAGGAAAAGAAAGTTGCTCACTGGAAATTTCATGACTTTGACAGAGCAAATCAACGCTCCGTGGATCTGTTCGACGCTCCGTCGTTTGTACCGTCGAATTGACCTAGCACAAAGACCATTCGACGGAGCAGATCGACGCTCCGTCGTTCTGATCGACGCTCCGTCCTTTGTACCGTCCTTTGTGCCTGCAGGGCTAAAATTATATAAGTTGCAAAATTTTAGTTTTTCTTCCATTCTTTTCACTCTCAAAAACCCTAAGGATGAAAATATCTCTTTAGGACTCCAACACTAAGGTAAGAACATCTTAATCATTGATTATCAATCCTAACAATAAACCCGTGATTCTTGTGACTAAAACCTAGGGTTTGCAACATAATTCTTCCTAAAGTGATTCAAGCTAGGGTTTGGGTGTTTTTCACTAGGAAAGTAAATTGTTAAACTTTGTTTAACACACTAAGGTATGTCTCTCTTTTAAAAACCTTATCATGGATATATGTTTTATTCTCAAAGGTTCTTTATTGAATAAAAAAGTGAACTCTTCATGCAAAACCCTAATTCATGTCTTTGCTTGTGGTTGGTGTGCGTGAGGGGACAAGTCCACATTAAACCTTAATTGTATTATCCTCTATATACGTATATGGAATCATAATCGTTTTCTTCTATAAGAGATGGTCGGTGATGATGGTTAATTGTTGGTATTGATGACTTTACAAAGAAACTAAGACAAAGGAATCTTGTTTAAAAAAGTGGAAACATTTTCATGATTATCTATGAAATTATGAATTTTCGTAATGGCATAATGAGCTTTAATGTGATTTGATGGTGTGACTACTTTGAGACAAATTATGAATCGGCTTCTATGCTATGAACTTTGATGTTATGTTTGGCCTAGCTACTCGGGAGGAAGGATAGCCACTATGGATCCTAGTGTGTCATTGCCTAGCCATTCGGGAGGAAGAGTGGCCACCGCTGGGTTCGCTACCCGGGGTGTGATTTATACCTAGCTATTCGGGAGGAAGGATAGCCACCGCGTACTACATAGTCCGGTGTGAGTTATGCCTAGCTATTCGGGAGGAAGGATAGCCACCGAGAATTATAGTTCCGGTGTGGTGCGCTATGCGCGATATGCTTGATTCTTGGGCCTGTATTGGCATGTGTCATATTCTTATTCTCTTATGGAATTGTTGATGACTATCACAATTGATTAAAAAGGCATATTTGAAGTTGTAACTTGACAAGAGGCTTTATAAATGTGTTTTGATACTTATTATTGAGATACATAAACTGAATAACTGTTCTTACATCGCTCTCACCTGACTGGCAAGACTAATTTCTTTATGTATTATGTACTCTATTTTCTTATTACTTATTGTCCCCGAGGCACTCACTGAGTACGAAGTACTCAGGCATACCATTGTTGTTTTTTATGGTATGTTAGGTAACGGAGAAGAGCAGGTTCTTGATACTCCAGGCGTTTAGGAAGGACTTGTCGTTGCTGCTGATGTGGTGAGCCCACACATTCATTCGTGGGACACTCTATTTATTTAATTTCATTTATTTATTTTAGTTTTCGGGCTGCGTCCCGATGGGTTAGACATTTACTCCTTATTCTTAGAAGCTCCTTAGTATACATTCGAATGTGGGTAGAAGAAGAGTTGTCGTTTAACTCTTTCGGGCACACTATCATGTTTTGGGTGAATTATTTAAATTATAAAGACTTCCGCTGATTTAATTCATATATTCATGATTTAATTCATATATTCATGATTTGTTACATTTAATTTATAAACTGTTGGAGGCGAATGTTGAACCTGGCGGGTTCAAATATTATTATTGTGTTGTTTAGGTTGTTCCGATGTTGTTCATGACATCGGATGCCGGTCACGTCTAGGGTGGGTTTTGGGGCGTGACTATATATATATATATATAGTTCAAAACACAATTAATATAACGTTGTAGTTTGTGCTCCGTATCTAAAACTTAATTATATTCGTGTTTGCTACGAATACAAAGTCGGCAAAAATTTATTAATACTTTTTAAAAGAGAAGACTTGTTTAAAAGGAAACTATCTTCCTCTCTTTGAGATAAAATAATAGCAATATTTAAGCATCAGTTTATACTTTCAATTTTAATTCGATTAATTTAAAGGTGTAAAATACTTATTATTTTTTATCAAATTTCGATTTGGATAATTCTAATTAAAATTATTAAATTAATTTTATATTTTTAAAAAGAAACAAAGTAGAAATTTATTTTCTATTTAAATGAAGAAATACTGTTTTTTAATTTTTGGTAAATAATCTCGGTTTAGCTCATTTTACTTGTCATGTTATTTTTTGCATGGTTTTTTAAGGAAACGTCAATTAGAATTAGAATTTGACTAATTTATCTTATTCATTAGTTGATCTTCATTTGATACCAATCTCTTTTCACATTTATTAGAGTAAGAATAAAAATGAAAAAGTAATTAAATTCTATCTTATTTTAAAATATAAATATGTTAAGGATATTTATTGTAGTAAACATAACAAATAAATGACATGGCGGAATAGCAAATACAACAGTTAAATATCTAGATTAGATATCAGGCTAATATAAGAAAAGAAAGGAAATTGTATGTATTTGGCTACATAACCTTTTGAAGAAAAGCAATAATATGGGGCTCATATTTTTTGTTGCGCAATAATTTCATTTGCTCCCACTAATGGGTTGATACGCATGTAGCAATGAATCCACTATTATTGACTTGATGGGGATACTTTGGGAATTACATGAATATTGTTTGATTTTTTAATATACGGGGTGCACTTTGTTTTTTTTTACATTGCTTGTTTTTTTAATATGGGGTTTACTTTTTTTTTCATGAGTTTGGAGAGGGTGGGGTCCACTTTTTTTCCTTTTTTTAAAAATATTGCTTGGTGTTTTTAGTATGGTGTTCACCTTATTTTTTATTTTTTTAAGAGTGACTGACGACGAAGCATGGGTAAACCGATGCTTCTATATAGTAGTAGTAGAAAAATAGAAATATTTCTATCTACTTTTTAGAAGAGTTGGTAATATAAAGTATAAAATGTCATTTTTTTGCCCTTAAATAAAAAAGTGGGTGGGACCACAAAGGATTTTTTTGCCCTTAAATAAAAAAGTGGGATCAAAGAACGGACGATGATCTTGCTCATAAATCGGCTCTTCTATATAGTAGTAAAATATAAATATTTTAAATATATTTATTTTAGTAAACATAACAAATAAATAACATGGTGGAATAGCAAATACAACAGTTCAATATCTAGATTACATCTCAGGCTAATATAAAAAAAAAAATTGTATGGTTTGGCTACTTAACCTTTTGAAGAAAAGCAATAATATGGGGTCTATATTTTTTGCTGTACAATAATTTCATTTGCTCCCACTATTGGGTTGATACACATGTGGCAATGAATCCATCATTATTGATTTAATGAGATACTTTGGAAATTACATGAACATTGTTTGATTTTTTAATATGGGATGCACTTTTTTTTATATTGTTTGTTTTTTTAATATGGGATTCACTTTTTTTTTTATATTGCTTGATTTTGTTAATATGGGGTTCACTTTTTTTTTCCCGTGACTTTGGAGATGGTGGGTTCCACTTTTTTTTTTTAATGGACTGACGATGAAAAAGTGTGCCAACCGGCTCTTCTATATAGTTACTAGACGGCCTATGCCCATGCTGCGCACGGGCCCAACACTTTAAATTATAGTGCATGTATGTGTATGTAGTTGTCTTTGAATAGTGAATATATATATATATATATATATATATATATATATATATATATATATATATATATATATATATATATATATATATATATATATATATATATAAAAAGTATATATTATGTTTAAAACACGATTAATATAACATTATAGTTTGTGCTCTGTATCTAAAATTTTATTATATTAATGTTTGCTACGAATATAAAATTGGCAAATTTATTAATATTTTTTAAAAGAGAAGACTTGTTTAAAAGGAAACTATTTTCCTCTCTTTGAGATAAAACAATAGCAATATTTAAGCATCAGTTGATACTTTCAATTTTAATGAATCCATCATTATTGACTTAATGAGATACTTTGGAAATTACATGAATATTGTTTGATTTTTTAATATAGAGTGCACTTTTTTTTTTACATTATTAATTTGCATTATATATATATATAATGTTCAAAACACGATTAATATAACATTGTAGTTTGTACTCCGTATCTAAAACTTTAGTATATTAGTGTTTTCTACGAATACAAAGTCTGCACTTTTTTTTTTGACATTATTTTTTTTTTAATATGGGGTTCACTTTTTTTTTTTTTTTTTTTTTTTTGATATTGCTTGATTTTGTTAATATGGGATCCGCTTTTTTTTACAGTGAGTTTGGAGATGGTGGGTTCCACTTTTTTTTTTTTTTTTTTTTTTTTATTGCTTGATGTTGTTTAGTATGAGGTCCACCCTTTATGGGGTGCACTTTTTTTTTTTGGACATTATTAGTTTGTACTATTTTTATGCATATAATATATATACATATACTATGTTCAAAACATGATTAATATAACATTGTAGTTTATGCTCCGTATCTAAAACTTTATTATATTAGTGTTTGCTACGAATACAAAGCCAGCACTTTTTTTTTAACATTATATTTTTTTAACATGGGGTTCACTTTTTTTTTTTTTTTTTGATATTGCTTGATTTTGATAATATAGGGTCCACTTTATTTTTCCCATGAGTTTGGAGATGGTGAGTTCCACTTTTTTTTTATTGCTCGGTGTTATTTAGTATGGGGCTCACCCTTTTTTTTAAGGGACAATGGACGACGAAGCATGGGTCTAAACCCATGCTTTATATAGTTTCTTCTTTTTTTATTTTTATTTTTTATATTGCTTGGTGTTGTTTATTATGGGGCCCACCCTTTTGGACATTATTAGTTTGCACTATTTTTATGCATATAATATATACCCTACGCGGATGTGATTCTAATGATGGGAGCAAACAGGGCCAAACCCTGCATTGTCCCATGCACAACCATAAAGATGGCCTCAGGAAATATTTCTGCATTGCAGCTGAAGAAGGGGGTCCATCGACAAGAACCCACGTTCCTAGCTACCCTTTGCATTGAAGAGATTGAGCGTTCTTCGGGCCCAATTCCAATGCCTATGAAAGAGCTCATGATGGAGTTTGAGGATGTCATGCCGCAAGATATGCCAAAGCGACTCCCGCCTAGGCGGACGGGCGATCATGAAATTGAATTGGTGCCGGGTGCGAAGCCACCTGCCTGAGCACCCTACAGAATGTCACAAGCCGAACTCACCGAGCTTCGGAGACAGTTGACGGAGATGCTGGACACAGGGATCATCGTGCCCTCCAAGTCACCTTATGGGTCACCTGTGCTATTCCAAAAGAAACATGACGGTACCCTAAGGCTCTGGGTTGACTATCGGGCCCTCAACAAGATCACCGTGAAGAACTAGTACCCCATACCACTAATGGCGGACTTGTTTGATAGACTGGGTGGTGCCACAGTGTTCACAAAAATATACCTGAAGACAGGTTATTGGCAAGTCCGCATTGCTGAAGGAGACGAGTCCAATACGACATGTGTGACAAGATATGGCTCGTTCGACTTCCTATCATGCCGTTCGGTTTGACCAATGCTCCGGCCACGTTTTGCACTCTAATGAACCAGGTCTTTCGAGAATACATTGACGAATTTGTGGTGGTATACCTGGACGACATTGTGGTGTACAGCAAAACGTTGGGCGAACACCTGGACCACCTGAGGAAAGTCCTAACTCGGTTGCGAAAGCATGAATTGTACGTAAAGCTATCCAAATGCTCTTTTGCCCAAAAACAGATTGACTTCCTCGAGCATATTATTGAAGAGGGTCGCATCAAGATGGACCAACAAAAGATCAAGGCTGTCACAGATTGGCCGCCACCCAAGGACATCCATGCCTTGAGGGCGTTCCTTGGCCTATGCAACTTTTATCGACGGTTCGTCAAGAACTACTCCCTCATTGCATTACCACTGACAGAGCTCCTCAAGAAGATCACACCTTGGGACTGGTCGCCAAAGAGAGCAGACGTCTTCAACTCACTAAAAGTGGCTATGTCTAGTAGCCCTGTTTTGGCCTTGCCCGACTTGACCAAACCCTTCGAAGTACAGACGGATGCCTCTGATTACGCCTTGGGCGGAGTCTTGCTACAAGAGGGGCAGCCGGTGGCATACGAGAGTCGAAAGTTGAAGGATGCGGAACGGAGCTATGCGGCCCACGAGAAAGAATTATTGGCTGTCGTCCATTGCTTGCACCTTTGGAGGCACTATCTTCTGGGGTTCCCATTCGTGGTGAAGATGGAAAACACGGTTGTCAGTCATTTCATGACCCAGCCAAAACTAAATAGCCGCCAGGCCAGATGGCAGGAACTTCTAGCGGAATTTCACTTCAATTTGGAATATCGAAGTGGGAAGACCAACCATGTTGCGGATGCACTAAGTCGAAGGGCTGATCTAGCGTCGGCATGCCTGCTTGCCACCCTCAGGGGGAGTGAGGTGGCTACCTCCATAAAAGATCAAATCCAGGTCCTCCTCACCAAGGACCCTTCTGCACAGTACTTGGTCGACTTAGCAGGTCAAGGAAAAACTCGCCAGTTCTACATGGAGGATGGGTTCCTGAAGGCAAAAGGAAACCGCCTTTTATGTTCCTAAAGGAGGAGATCTGCGGAGGACTCTCCTGATGGAATGCCACGACACTCTATGGGAAGGCCACCCAGGAGAAGAACGCATCGTGTCACTGCTACGTTGTGCGTATTATTGGCCCCAGATGGCAGATGATGTCGCTCAGTATGTGAAGACTTGCCTAGTTCTCCAGAAAGACAAGTCTGACCGCTTAACACAACCGGTCTTGTTGGAGCCATTACCTGTCCCAAAGAGGCCTTGGGAAAGCGTCTCATTGGTTTTCATCACCGGCTTGCCCAAGGTTGGAGATCTCACGACTATCTTGGTCGTGGTTGATCGGTTCTCTAAGTATGCCACTTTTATTGCAGCACCCAAGTATATATCAGCAGAGGAGACAGCTCGACTCTTCTTCACCCATATTGTCAAATATTGGGTTCTACCCAAGGATATTGTTAGTGATCGCGACTCTCGCTTCACCAGCAACTTTTGGACCCAGCTCTTTAAGTGCTTAGGGTCTAAACTGAGTCATAGCTCGAGCTTTCACCCGCAATCCAATGGTCAGACGGAGCGGTTCAATGGCATGTTGAAGGAATATCTGCGGCACTTTGTTACCGGCTCGCAGAAGAATTGGGTGAAGCTATTGGATGCGGCCCAACTGTGTTTCAACTCACAAAAGAGCTCTAGCACAAACAAGAGCACTTTTGAAATTGTTACCGGACAGCAACCGCTACTCCCACACACTGTGAATGCCCCAAATATGGAAAAATCTCCACGAGCAGCTAGCTTCTCGAAAGAATGGAAGCAGAATTTAGAGATAGTGCGGAGCTATCTGGTGAAGGCACAAAAGCGGATGAAGAGACATGCAGATCAGAATCGTCGCTTTGTGGAATATCAGGTTGGGGACAAGGTGATAGTGAATATCCCAAAGAGATACCTATTTGCAAGGGTCCATGACCCCCGCCTGTTGCAAAAATACATTGGACCTCTATCCATTGAGAGGCGCATTGGAAAGGTAGCATACCGGGTGGATACCCCAGCTTGGTGGAAGATTTATCCTGTGTTCCATGTCAGTCTTTTAAAGCCTTTTCGAGAAGACACAGAAGACCCTTCACGAAGCCAGCTCACAATACCCAGCATTCGAGGCCCACAAGCAACTGGGAAAAGAGTAGTAGAAGCCATCCTTAACGATCAAGTCATACATGCCTCAAGAAAAGATCACCAAGAGTTCCTGGTGAAATGGCTGGGATGTGATGCAGAAGAGAATACGTGGGAGAGGGGCACCAGCCTCAAAGCCTACAAGCACCTAATCGATGAATATCTTGCAAGCAAGGCGCCGAGGACGTCGCCAACTCAGGTGGGGGAAATGTCATGGGCGGCTTTCCAGCCATGCCCCATGACCCCTTGGATGCGCCCCATGGCGCTATGGCAAGCCTCTCAGCGCCTAGCGCCATGGAAGGCCCCGTGGTCTCGGACGCCCCAAGTGACAAGGTTGCTTCTGCCTATGTCACCCCATCAATGTCCCTCGCTCGCGCCCCTATGCTGGCCGTGCCCCAACGCGTGCCCAGCGCCTAGTGACAGTGCAGCCCTGCTACAGTGCCAGCGCTCAGCACCCAGTGCCTGCGCCCCAGGGCGCGCGCGCACTGTGCCCTGCGCGTACGACAGTGCCCCAACCGAGGGTGCACATGGACCTGCTCTAGTTAGGTCTCTTTTGTTGTAAATATAGAGTAGTTTACTTTATGTATTTTTGGTTGTGATTCTCTAGCAAATCTATGTCTAGTCCTGTAACTTGGGTTTTTATTTTTAAAGCATTATTAGGGGGGATCAAGCAATCAAAACTTTCAAGCAAGTAATCAATTCCCTGTACTGGTGTCTCTCCCCCTCGACACCACTTGCTCTCATTGTAATATCTTTCATTAATGCAAACAAGCTCTCTTTCTTTCTCATTCTCAATTCACTTTTTTGTTCTCTCATTTGCTCTTGACATTGGTTTTCCCGCACGGCACTGACAGTCTCGTCTAGCGTGCGGAGGGGACCCCGGTTGGCGGACAGTAACCTTGGAATCATCGGTTGCTTAGCCTTACGTCACCCTTCCAAGAAGTCTCAGGAAGGCGCCGCATTATATATATATATATATGCTATGTTTAAAACACGATTAATATAACATTGTAATTTGTGCTCCGTATATAAAACTTTATTATATTAGTGTTTGCTACGAATACAAAGTCTGCACTTTTTTTTTTACATTATTTATTTTTTTAATATGGGATTCACTTCTTTTTTTTATATATTGCTTGATTTTGTCAATATGGGATATTATGTTCAAAACACGATCAATATAATATTGTAGTTTGTACTCCGTATTTAAAATTTTATTATATTAGTGTTTGCTACGAATACGCACGTGGCAATGAATCCATCATTATTGACTTAATGAGATACTTTGAAAATTACATGAATATTGTTTGATTTTTTAATACGGGGTGCACTTTTTTTTTTTTTGACATTATTATTTTGCACTATTTTTTAATATTAGTTGTTGTTTAATATATATGGGGCCCACAATTTTATGCACGGGCCCAACATTTCGGATTATAGTGTATCTATGTATATGTAGTTGTATTTAGATAGTGATAATATATATATATATATATATATATATATATATATATATATATATATATATATATATATACTATGTTCAAAATACGATTACTATAACATTGTAGTTTGTGCTCCGTATCTAAAACTTTATTATATTCATGTTTGCTACGAAAATTTATTAATACTTTTTAAAACAGAAGACTTGTTTAAAAGAAAACTATTTTTCTCTCTTTGAGATAAAATAATAGCAATATTTAAGCATCAGTTGATACTTTCAATTTTAATTCGATTAATTTAAAGGTGTAAAATACTTATTATTATTTTTATCAAATTTTGATTTGGATAATTCTAATTCAAATTATTAAATTAATTTTACATGTTTAAAACGAAACAAAGTAGAAATTGATTTTCTATTTAAACGAAGAAATGCTACTCCCTCTGTTTCAATTTGTTTGAACCTATTTCCTTTTTAGTCTGTGCCAAAATGAATGACCTCATTACTAATTTGAAAACAAATTCACTTTATGAATGATTTACAACCACATAAATTTTCATGGCTTACTTTGAACCACAAATTTTAAAAGTCTTTCCTCTTTCTTAAATGTCGTGCCCAGTCAAATGGGTTCATATAAATTGAAACAGAGGGAGTATTTTTTAATTTTTGGTAAATATTCTCAGTTTAGCTCATTTTACTTATCATGTTGTCTTTTGCATGATTTTTTTAAGGAAACGTGAATTAGAATTATAATTTGACTAATTTATCGTATTCATTATTTGATCTTCATTTGATATTAATCTCTTTTCACATTTATTAGAGTAAGAATAAAAATAAAAAAGTAATTCAATTGTATCTTATTTTTTAAATATATATATTTTAAGTATATTTATTTTAGTAAACATAACAAATAAATGACATGGCGGAATATCAAATACAACAATTAAATATTTTGAAGAAAAGTAATAATATGGGGTCCATAAACGTGCAATTGCATGTTATTCCCAATCAATTTCAATCATAGTTAAAAACATTAGTTAATATTATTTATAATTCGATGTATTTATATGTGTTACAAAATTTTACTATAGTATAAGATAAGGGTTTGAATTAGCTCCTCCTGGTCGTATTTCTCCCGATTTTAGCTACTTAATACTTCTTTGAAATTGATTTTCTAGGTATTTATTTTTTCTTCTTTTTCCCCATATAGAAAATTTTTTACGACTAAGATAATTCAATATTAAAGATTAGTGACCATATATTTATTTATTGTCATTTACAAAAATAAAAGTATTAAAAATCGTTACTAAACAAAATTACATTATAAAAATATCAATCGGTTTTAAGAATATTTAGTTACTTATTTTTTTTAAAAAATATAAGTTGATTACAAAGTCCGATATAGTAATTAATATTTTTCTATTAAAAAAACCAAGTAGATATATTAAAAAAAAAGTACATCTAAACAAATTTAGAAAAATAAGTTAACGTAATTTAACAAATCACAAAAAAAAAAAAAAAAAAATAGAAAAAAGAAACTCATACCTTATCCTACACAATGCAGATTGTCGAAATTTTATTGTGTGCTTACACAAGATAGCTATCGATGAGCAAAGTGGTTTCAAAAAAAAAAATTCCAACATAAACTTATTTTTCCTGATACTAAAAATTTAATAATAAGCCAAACGTGTTTAGTTTTAACTTGTATTCTCATTTTTTAGAACTTTCAAAGGGTATAAAAGTTATTTCATATTTGAAGGACTTTTTGGTCAACCAAAATTTACAAAAGGATATTTTTTTTAAAGAAAGTCCAAGCTCTAAACGATACTCTAAAAGGAAAAAAAAAAAAAAAAGAGATTTACACTTAGCTTGATAGATGTCACGACCCAAATCTAACACTCAGGCCGTGACCGGACACCTGACGAGCTTCTACCCATAAGGCAAACCCTCTAAGCAAATCATGCGAAAATTAACGAATAAAATGAATAATATGCAAAGTCTAATAATATAATGAAAAGTGCGGAAGCGAAATACAAATACTGAGTCTTGCCCATAAACCCCATAAAAATGTCTAAGTCATGGAACTGCTAGTCTGAATATAAAAGTACGAGACGTAGCTCGGAATACTACTAAGTCAACTAAAGAAGAAGAGGCCGCCATGATCTAATGGTGGCTCACCTCTACTGAACTGGACTGAACAAAGCTGGAATGAATCAAGTATCGGCTTCCTGGTCACCGTTAAACACACTTGCACACATACAACATCAACAAGTGTGAGTCTAAAAGACCCCGCAAGATCATCGACACTCTCAGCTTACCCCTGGGAAAGTCTTTGAAATCCCTGATAATGCATAAAAGCAATTACACAGTACAAGTATATTAAATATATACAAACACTGAAGCTAAAGCTAAAATCATGATGCACAACCAAGCAGAACATGAAATACTCTAAATCTGAATCTACGCTCACGGGACATAGTACGTATTTATCTATGTCTTACCCCGTTATCTGAAGAGGGCATTATTTACCCCCATCTTATCCGGACGAGCAATACATGAAATACACTGAATCTGAATGTATGCTCACGAGACATAGTACGTATTTGTCTATGTCTTACCCCGTCTTCCGGAGAGGGCATTATTTACCCTCATCTTACCCGGGTTACTTAAAATTCTAGCATCTATCTCTCACCGAACATCAATGAGACCTGTGGAAGTATGCCCCTCTGAAGATATAATAAGTGGAACATACATCCATTCAATACCACTTCTAAACTTTACATTTATATAAATAGTATCTATTTAAGCGAAATTACGCTAAAGGACTCATACGGTCATTACTTTAGAAACTTGGAAATTATCCAATTTAGATCATGCTTGCCCACTCACACGAACTAAATGGTTTAAATACATACATACAACACAAACCATATGTTTTTTTATGAAAAACAAGTAAACTAAGAGTTTAAGCCTCACTTGCCTTATAACCGGAACGCAACCTCTCCGAAAGTGCCAAATTTCCTTCAAACAAACTCCAATAGCCTCAATCTATTCAATACCATAAATAAATAGTCCAAATTAGCCTAGGAAAACTAATCCTATAATTTTGGGGTTTAGAACTAAATCTTAACATTCTATACCTTGATTCTATGATTCTTTTAAAAAGTGGAAATTGTATCTCAATACCATTAATAAACAATTTTGTAAATATATATACATGTTGTAGTCTCAAAATAAATATAGTGATTGTAAAGTGAAACTTCAGGTTTGAAAACTTTTGTTTTCCTTCACATTATTTTACATGGTGAAGAAAACAAAAAAAAAAACATTCAAACATTCTTACTGGTCTTTGAAGTTTACCATAGTTTAGGTAAAATATATAGTTTCTTTATGAAAGGATAACACAGGTATTGCCAAAGACAATTGCATTGAAAATTTAATATTAAAGAATAGAAGGAATAGAAAGAAAGAAAGTAAGAAATAAAGAAACCAACAAAAAAAAAATTGCACTAAACAATGCACTGTGCACGTGATGTGTAGAAAAAGCAAACTTTTCTTTGACCCTTTTGAAATCAATTTTGTAGTCAAATTTTACAATTCTTCATCCTTGCAATGTGGTCCCCTCTAGATATTAGGTATCACTAGTCCCCAAATAGTCATAACCGTAGTATATAAAGAAGGAAAGAATTGAGATAAAAAATTTGGCACTGACACACTGCATGAGAATTGCACAAATTCAACACTTTGAAAACCCACTTTCAATCCAATGCTATTTGGTCCCTCCAATAATTGCATAATAATTGTTTCCTATATTAAAATAATATTTAATGTTATTTCCCCCTAAGCCAATTCAAGCACACAGCTATACACCTATATTATGAAATTGAATACTATACCTGAATGTTTCTCTTATCTTCTTTTGCCAAGGGAAATCTTTACTGGTGGCTTTTCTTTCTTTTGAAAACCACGAACTACCCTTCTACTCTTTCTTTTTCCATGCTAGAAATAATATAATAATTTTTTTTGTGCCTCCCCCTTTACCTAGGAACGTCACCAGTAAGCTAAAGTAGTGGGCCTGGCCCACCTATTTACTCTTAACTAATTCAACATCTCATATATTATATCATATGAATAATATTTAATTAAATACATATACACCCATATTATATGAATATATTCCATAATTAACCGCTTTAATACAAGACCGCTAAAATTAAATAAACTATGAATAAGGAAGTAATTCTAAACACTTGAAAATTTTCGGGTTGTTACATTCTCCCTCCCTTAAAATAACGTTCGTCCGCGAACGTAAGAAAAGTTCTACCCTTGGTCAAAGATCAACGCATTGGCAAACCTTAACTATCTTAACAAGTCTCTTAGGTCTACAAAAATTTCGGCAGAATTTCCCCTGTAATTAGGACTAATGCTATCTATATACTTGTCTTAAAATAGCTAACAACAACAACAACTAACAGTCATAATTTATAAACTAACATATACTACCAACAGTCATAATTTATAAACTAACATATACTAGGGAGTTCCGGGCGACTCCATACCATCAATCACATGCAAAATGGGGCACCAGGCGACCCCGTACCATCATGCAAAATTGTAAATAAAAATATGTAACTCAAATAAGTCAACACATAAATGCGAATATATAAACGCATTATCTATTAGTTTAATCCTCGTACACATAAAGAGTATACCTGTAACCAATGCACATATACATTGGAGTTTCTTCACTTGACATGACTTAAGAGAAAAGCTCGGGATATCTGTCTCGAATGTCATGCTCTGCCTCCCAAGTAGCTTCCTCACTCGGATGGTTCTTCCATAAGACTTTTACAGAAGGAATGCTCTTGGATCTCAGCTGGCGAACTTGCCTATCCAAAATAGCTATCGGGGCCTCCTCATAGGCTAACTTCTGATCAAGCTGAACTGCCTCATGGTCAATAACCTGAACAATATGGCTCGGGTCTCTAGAGTATTTTCGGAGCATGGAAACATGAAAAACTGGATGAACTCCTGCTAAGGACGGCGGTAAAGCCAATCTATACGCAACTGTTCCTATCCGCTTTAGGATCTCAAAAGGACCAATATATCTCGGGTTTAACTTGCCCTTCTTGCCAAATCTCATGACACCCTTCATGGGCGATACTTTCAACAATACCATATCACCCTCCATGAACTCAAGATCACGGACTCTCTTGTCCGAAGAGGATTTTTGCCTGCTTTGAGCTGTCTTGAGCCGGTCTTGGATTACCTTTACCTTTTCCAAAGCTTGCTGAACCATCTCTGGACCCAAAAGCTTCCTCTCACCTGGTTCGAACCAACCAACTGGAGAACGACACCGCCTACCGTACAAAGCCTCATATGGAGCCATCTCAATACTGGAGTGGTAGCTGCTATTATAGGCGAACTCTACCAACGGAAACTGCTCGTCCCAATGACCTCCAAAATCGATGGCACATGCCCTCAACATGTCCTCCAAGATCTGAATAACTCGCTCTGACTGACCATCAGTCTGCGGATGGAATGTTGTACTGAGCTCAACCTTAGTACCCAAAGCCTTCTGAAAAGACTGCCAAAACTGAGCTGTGAACTGTGACCCTCTGTCAGAAATGATAGAAATGGGCACGCCATGCAATCGAACTATCTCACGAGTATAGATCTGTGCTAACCGCTCTGCTGTGAATGTAGTCTGAACAAGTATAAAATGTGTGGATTTGGTAAGTCTGTCCACAATCACCCAAACTGAATCATGTCTCCTCAGAGTACGTGGCAAGCCCACCACGAAGTCCATAGTGATTCTCTCCCACTTCCACTCGGGAATAACCAGATTCTGAGCTAACCCTCCAGGTTTTTTATGCTCATACTTAACCTGTTGGCAATTCAAACAACGAGCCACATAATCAGATATGTTTATCTTCATCCTCATCCACCAGAAATGTTTCTTCAAGTCTTGATACATCTTTGTAGCTCCCGGATGTATGGAATAGCGAGAACTATGAGCTTCTTCCATAATAGTCTGCCTCAGGTCTCCTACATCTGGTACACATAACTTGCCATCATGCCATAACACTCCATCGGAGTCAATAGTCGCTCTCTTAGTCTGTCCCTGCTCCACTTGCTCTTTGAGCTTAAGCAACCGGCGATCCTCGAACTGTTGAGCTTTGACCTGTTCAATCAAAGAAGACTGTGCAACTACGCAAGCAAGTATCCCTCCACAAGGCGTGGCATTAAGTCTAACACCACTATTGGCCAATCGCTGAAAATCTATAGCTAAAGGTCGGATTGAGGCTGAAATAGAAGCCAAACTACCCATTGACTTCCTACTCAAAGCATCTGCCACTACATTAGCTTTCCCCGGATGGTACAAAATTGTCATATCATAATCCTTTAGTAACTCAAGCCATCTCCGCTGCCTCAAATTCAAATCTTTCTGCTTAAATATATACTGAAGACTCTTGTGATCTGTAAATATCTCATATGGCTCGCCATACAAATAATGCCGCCACAACTTCAAGGCAAAGACCACTGCTGCTGGCTCTAAATCATGAGTCGGGTAGTTCTTCTCGTGATTCTTAAGCTGTCTAGAGGCATATGCAATCACCTTGCCTCTCTGCATTAGAACACAACCTAAACCCACTCTCGAGGCATCACAATACATTGAATAGCCTCCCTCCCCAGTAGGCAAAGTCAATACTGGAGCCGAAGTCAAAGCTATCTTGAGCTTTCGAAAGCTCAACTCACACTCCTCTGTCCACTTGAACTGGAATTCTTCTACGTCAATCTGGTCAACGGTGCAGCTATTACTGAAAATCCTGCCACGAAGCGTCTGTAATAACCGGCTAAGCCCAGGAAACTCCTGATTTCAGTAGGAGTAGTAGGTCTAGGCCACTGCTGCACTGCATCAATCTTTTTTGGATCGACTAGAATACCATCCTTAGAAACCACGTGACCTAACAACGCCACTGTGTCTAACCAGAACTCACACTTCGAGAATTTGGCATAAAGCTTGTGTTCTTGCAACTTCTCTAACACCGCCCTCAAATGACCCTCATGCTCCAACTGGCTACGGGAGTAGACCAATATGTCATCAATGAATACTATAACAAAAGTGTCGAGAAAAGGCTTGAACACTCAATTCATAAGATCCATAAATGTTGTCGGGGCGTTAGTAAGCCCAAAGGACATGACCAAAAACTCATAATGGCCATAACGAGTCCGAAATGCTGTCTTCGAGATGTCCTCTTTCTTGATCCTCAACTGATGGTAACCCGATCTGAAGTCAATCTTGGAAAAACAGAGCACACCCTGAAGCTGATCAAATAAATCATCTATACGAGGTAGTGGATACTTATTATTGATTGTGACTTTGTTTAATTGCCTGTAGTCAATGCACATTCGCATGGAACCATCCTTCTTCTTCACAAATAATACTGGAGCACCCCAAGGTGACACACTGGGCCTGATGAAACCCTTATCAAGCAAATCCTGAATCTGTTCTTTCAGCTCCCTCAACTCGGCAGGTGCCATACGATACGGGGGAATAGAAATAGGTTGAGTCCCTGGTAAGGTATCTATGCAAAACTCAATCTCTCGGGTAGGAGAAAATCCTGGCAAATCTTCAGGAAATACATCTGGGTAGTCCCGTACAACCGGAATGCTGTCTATAGTCACTGTCTCAGCTCGAGTATCTCGAACCGTGGCTATGAATCCCAAACAGCCCTGGCTAATCAACTTACGGGCCCTGAAATAAGAAATGATCCGCTTCTCTGGAGCGGCTGTGGTACCTTTCCACTCTAATCTCGGCTCTCCAAGTATATCAAATCTAACTAGCTTGTTACGACAATCAAGTGTAGCATAACAGGCTGCCAACCAATCCATACCCATGATGACATCAAAACTAACCATCTGGAGCTCGTGAAGATTCACCAAGGTCTCTGTACTCTGAATAGATACTATACAATCACGATATACTCGATCTACCACTATAGACTCCCCAACTGGGGTAGATACTAGAAAAGGCGCATCTATGTAATCGAGTACTCGCTCCAAACAAGCAGCATAAAATGGGGATACATAAGAATAAGTGGATCCAGGATCCATCAAGGTAAATGCCGGATGAGAACAAACTGTGATAATACCTGTGACTACTGCATCACATGCATCAACATCCTGTCTGGCCAAAGCAAAGAAACGGGGTTGTCCACCCACTGCCTGTGCACCCTGAGTACCCTGTCTAGCTGCTCCATGACCTGCCTATGGTACTGCTCTAGCTGGAACTGCGGCTATAGGTGGCACCGCAATAGCACCCTGCTGCTGGGCTGCCGGCTGGACTACGCCTACAACTCTAGGACATGCAAAAGACAAATGACCCTGCTTCTCGAAAGTATAGCATCCAGTGAAACCCCTCATACACCTTCCTGAATGGTTCTTCCCACAAGAAGAACAACGATAAGCCCTGTTCTGAAAAGAACTACGTCTCTGGTGCTGTTGCTGCCCCTGCCCCTGCCGGGATAACTGAGAACTAGGTGAGTCCTGAGAATGATTATGTGAAGCTAACAGAGAAGGTCTAGATGACCCCTTACCCTAAACACCCCTGCTCCCAGATGGAGCCAAACTGGATACCACTGATGTGCGCGACTTCTTCCCTTCTCGCTCAGTCTTGTCCTCTAGATAGTATCCCTCTCGACGCATAGCACTATCTAGAACATGATCATAGGTAGACCTCCGCACCTCAGTAGCCAAAGAGGTACGGTGGGACCCTTTCAACCCATTCACAAATCTCCTGACCCGATCCTCCTCAGTAGGAATGATCTCAAGGCCATAACGAGACAACCTGGTGAATTCTGCATCATACTGTGCCACGGTCATATCATTCTGACGAAGCTTTTCAAACTGATCGCGCAAAGCATCACGCTGACTAGGAGGTAGAAACCTGTCCATAAAAAGTATCACAAACTGGGCCCAAGTAAGTGGGGGCAAATTTGCACGCCTATTACGACTCAAAGTAGTCCACCATGACTCTGCCAACCCAGAAAGCTGGAAAACTGTGAAGTCAACCCCGTGAGTGTGTAAAATACCCTGAGTCATCAGAATCTTCTCACACCTGTCTATGAACCTCTGGGGACCCACTGACGTAGGGGTAGCATCGAAGTTCGGTGGTCCAAAACCCATGAAAGCTTTAAGCTCATCTGTAGCACTTGCCCTCCTACCAGTAACCGAAGTTGTACCCCCTAGATGAACTGTTGGCTGTGTTACCACCTCAGCTGGTGGTGGAGCTAAACCAGGTGGTGGTATCTGAAAATCCTGTGCGACCCGCTGCTCTGTGGTAAGAGTGGCTGGTGTCTGACCACCCATACCCTCCTGAGTCTGAGAAGTAGCTGGAGGCATAACTCCACCTAGACGAGGAACAATAGCCTCTAAAACTGAAACCATCCTGACCAACAACTCTGCTGGTACTGAAACTGTAGCTCCCTCAACTGGGGCTGCTGCTGGTATGTCCATGACATCCTCCTCTGCCGGAAGCTCGGGTGGTGCCTGTCTGGAGGCTGGGGGTCTACCTCTAGGCATAGCAGCCTGTCGTGCTGGAGGCCGTCCTCGTGACCCGGCTCTCCCCCGTACTACTGGTGCACCCCCTCGCCCCGCAGATGCAGAAGATCGAGTCCTAGCCATCTGTTCCAGAACAAGAAAAGGGTTAATTCCTTATTCAACTTTAATGGCACGATAAGAATTAGAAAGAAGGGAAATTTTTCCTAAAATACCCGAGCAGCCCCTCGAAGATAAGTACAGACGTCTCCGTACCGATCTACAAGGCTCTACCAGGCATCGTTCCATGACTTCAAGGAAATTGAAACCTAGTGCTCTGATACCAAGTTTGTCACGACCCAAATCTGACACTCAGGCCGTGACCGGGCACCTGACGAGCTTCTACCCATAAGGCGAACCCTCTAAGCAAATCATGCGAAAATTAACGAATAAAATGAATAATACGCAAAGTCTCATAATATAATGAAAAGTGCAGAAGCGAAATACAAATACTGAGTCTTGCCCATAAACCCCATAAAAACGTCTAAGTCATGGAACTGCTAGTCTGAATATAAAAATACGAGACGTAGCTCGGAATACTAGTAAGTCAACTAAAGAAGAAGAGGCCGCCATGATCTAATGGTGGCTCACCTCTACTGAACTGGACTGAACAAAGCTGGAATGAATCAAGTATCGGCTACCTGGTCACCGTTAACCACACCTGCACACATACAACATCAACAAGTGTGAGTCTAAAAGACCCCGCAAGATCATCGACACTCTCAGCTTACCCCTGGGAAAGTCTTTGAAATCCCTGATAATGCATAAAAGCAATTACACAGTACAAGTATATTAAATATATACAAACACTGAAGCTAAAGCTAAAATCATGATGCACAACCAAGCAGAACATGAAATACTCTAAATCTGAATCTACGCTCACGGGACATAGTACGTATTTATCTATGTCTTACCCCGTTATCCGGAGAGGGCATTATTTACCCCCATCTTATCGGGACGAGCAATACATGAAATACACTGAATCTGAATGTATGCTCACGAGACATAGTACGTATTTGTCTATGTCTTACCCCGTCTTCCGGAGTGGGAATTATTTACCCCCATCTTACCCGGGTTACTTAAAATTCTAGCATCTATCTCTCACCGAACATCAATGGGACCTGTGGAAGTATGCCCCTCTGAAGATATGATAAGTGGAACATACATCCATTCAATACCACTTCTAAACTTTACATTTATATAAATAGTATCTATTTAAGCGAAATTACGCTAAAGGACTCATACGGTCATTACTTTAGAAACTTGGAAATTATCCAATTTAGATCATGCTTACCCACTCACACGAACTAAATGGTTTAAATGCATACATACAACACAAACCATATGTTTTTTATGAAAAGCAAGTAAACTAAGAGTTTAAGCCTCACTTGCCTTATAACCGGAACGCAACCTCTCCGAAAGTACCAAATTTCCTTCAAACAAACTCCAATAGCCTCAATCTATTCAATACCATAAATAAATAGTCCAAATTAGCCTAGGAAAACTAATCCTATAATTTTGGGGTTTAGAACTAAATCTTAACATTCTATACCTTGATTCTATGATTCTTTTAAAAAGTGGAAATTGTATCTCAATACCATTAATAAACAATTTTGTAAATATATATACATGTTGTAGTCTCAAAATAAATATAGTGATTGTAAAGTGAAACTTCAGGCTTGATAGCTTTTGTTTTCATTCACATTATTTTACATGCTGAAGAAAACAAAAAAAAAACATTCAAACATTCTTACTGGTCTTTGAAGTTTACCATAGTTTAGGTAAAATATATAGTTTCTTTATGAAAGGATAACACAGGTATTGCCAAAGATAATTGCATTGAAGATTTAATATTAAAGAATAGAAGGAATAGAAAGAAAGTAAGAAATAAAGAAACCAACAAAAAAAAATTGCACTAAACAATGCACTGTGCACGTGATGTGCAGAAAAAGCAAACTTTTCTTTGACCTTTTTGAAATCAATTTTGTAGTCAAATTTTACAATTCTTCATCCTTGCAATGTGGTCCCCTCTAGATATTAGGTATCACTAGTCCCCAAATAGTCATAACCGTAGTATATAAAGAAGGAAAGAATTGAGATAAAAAAAATTGGCACTGACACAGTGCATGAAAATTGCACAAATTCAACACTTTGAAAACCCACTTTCAATCTAAAGCTATTTGGTCCCTCCAATGATTGCATAATAATTGTTTCCTATATTAAAATAATATTTAATGTTATTTCCCCCTAAGCCAATTCAAGCACACAGCTATACACCTATATTATGAAATTGAATACTATACCTGAATGTTTCTCTTATCTTCTTTTGCCAAGAGAATCTTTACTGGTGGCTTTTCTTTCTTTTGAAAATCACGAACTGCCCTTCTGCTCTTTCTTTTTCCATGCTAAAAATAATATAATAATTTTTTCCGTGCCTCCCCCTTTACCTAGAAACGTGACCAGTAAGCTAAAGTAGTGGGCCTGGCCCACTTATTTACTCTTAACTAATTTAACATCTTATATATTATATCATATGAATAATATTTAATTAAATACATATACACTCATATTATATGAATATATTCCATAATTAACCGCTTCAATACAAGACTGCTAAAATTAAATAAACTATGAATAAGGAAGTAATTCTAAACACTTGAAAATTTTCGGGTTGTTACAGATTTAAAAAAAAAACTCCTAGGTAAAATTAACTGTATTTGGTTCGTCGTCTCCAAAAATAATTAAACTTGTAATGAAGTGTTTCAATCCACACAACTTCAAAATTATTCCTATGTGAATAGGAGGAACATGAATCATATTAGGAATCAATTTGAGTGGTTAAAAAGAATGAATTTAAATTTACCAAAACTCTCAGTTATTCTTGTTGATGAAACCAAAATCTACCGTTAGACAAAGTTAAGATATTATGATTTTATCCGACATGTAATTATTTTTTGAATGGCATAAAAATCATTTCATATTTAAAGGATATTTTGATCAATCAACATTTATATTCATGCTTTTAAAATAATATAGACTAGTCTCTATAATCGTGCTTTGCACGATATTACCTGTCAATCTCGATTATGCAAGGTACTTATTTAAAATTACATATATTTCGATTATGCAAGGTACTTATTTAAAATTACATATATTTATTCTATGAGGTGCAAAAATGTTACTATAATATAAGATTATATCGACTTAATACTTTTTAGAAAATGATGTTCTTGGTGTATAGTTTTTTTTCCCATTAGTGAAAACACGCTGCGACTAAGATATTCAATATTAGGGGTTATGTAACGATATTTATTTATTGTTATTTACAAATATAAAAGAGTTGAAAGTTGTTAATAAAAAAAAAATTAAATTATTAGAATATCTTGAAGTTTTAAGAACATGTTATTTCCTGTCAATTCCAATAATAACAAGAAGATGCTAATTAGGTAATATTATTGCTAATTAAATTACTTTGATTAAACAAATATTTAAAGCCAATGAGCCATGACATTAATTAAAAATTCGAACTTATGGACCAAATAAGATTTATAACACAAAGTGCAAATGGTTTTCATTGTATAATTGGATTCTTCAAAACAGTAGGAGTAATTCCAACTGAAGTCAAAGTGTGCATTATTATAATTTTATTTAATATGAAATTAATTATTCAAGGATCTTTTTGCAAACCAACACTTGCTTTTAGTGTGTTACCACGTCATCTACTCACTCGTGTAATTTACTTAAAATTATCGAGCGAGTAGGAGGTTATACAAACATGTTATCTCGCCACATAAATTTTATCATTTATTATAAATTTTGTGTAAAATGTAGTAAATTTTAACTGCATTAATATTTTTAAAACATGTAGTTGAACTATGCAATAGAGATCAAAGTAGTAGAAATGAAACTTCATAAATTTCAGTTTTCTCTCATTCAAATTAATCATAGAAGGCATGGGGCTGTTTCGTTATTTGATATAGTTTGTCACACTATATATATATATATATATATATATATATATATATATATATATATATATATATATATATATATGTCCTAAAAAATATGAAGGCGTGTATCATCTCCACCTTCATTCTAGTGCGAAGTTCAATTAAACAAAAAAAAAAAGGTAGGATAAATCTACTGTTAATTTTAGAAAAAACTTATAAAGATAGTTGGTCTCTTTATCTTTTTTTTTTTAATCATTTTTAAAAAAACATAAAAAAACGCATATATCTCTTTAGTTTTTATTACTATCAGGAAGGACTTATAAAAATAGTATGTCTCTTTAGTATTACAATAATCCTGACTTGTGCAAACGTAATTGCTCAAATCTTTTACTATAATAAAAATGATTATATGTCATCTCCAAAGACTTATTTCAGCACGTAATTTGACTTCTAATTCAAATACTAATAGGTAAAGTCCTAGATATTAGTAACGTGCTTTTAGGTTTATAGATTTAATATGTCTCTTTAGTTTTACAATAACCTAACATGTGCAAACGTAATTGCTCAAATCTTTTACTATAATAAAAAGGATAATATGTCATCTCTAAAGACTTATTTCAACACGTAATTTGACTTCAAATTCAAATACTAATAGGTAAAATTTTAGATATTAGTAACGTGCTTTTAGGTTTATAGTTTTAGATTTTTTGGTTTAAGAAGTATGTCCAAAAGAAATAGGATTTTAGTTTACTAAGGGTATAAAAGTCGTTCAATATTGAACGATATTTTAGTCAATCAATATCTGTATTCATGCTTTTATAATAATATAGATAGATAGATATATATAAGGATAACATGGAAGAAACTACTCTCTCCGTTCACTTTTACTTGTTCACTTTGAATTTTTCAAGCTGTTTAATAAATATATATATTATATAAAGCTAGGCATAGACAAGTTAATGTGGCACCTCTCTATGGCCTAGAAAGCTATTTATCTTTTTTCTCCTTTTTTTTTGGCTTTTACCTCATTTTTCTTCAATTTAAAATATCTTACCCTATCATTCTTTTCATTTAAATCTACACTAAGGTCCACCAGTCATGTCCCTTAAGAGACAACCAGTACAAAAATTCCAAGAGTCATTGCTATTAAATGAATAATTGTTTCTTGCCTAACTGTCATAATGACTCATTACGATTAATCTGCATATGTCGCCTCCTATTCTTCTTGAGGGAAATGAAGGGCGTTATATATATAGCTAATCATATTCACAATTACTTGTCCAAAATTGTAGAAAATAAAATTAACCTTGCCAATAAGTATAACCTATTTCATACTCCCGTTTGCTATTCGGCATGGCCATGTTGGATGATTTATTCTTGCTCTTTAGTGTGTGCTTGCGAGCATCTTTGCGTGTTCGGTTTATAAAGACTCCACCTTGACAAATTTAGGTTGGTTGAAATGTTTTTTTCCCGGTTTAGTCCTCTTTTATTGTTGTAATTGTTTTCTTTTCGTTCTTGTAAGTTTGTTTTCGTAGATACCATTAAGTAAAGCTCTTTTTTCCCCCTTCCCCTTATGGTACTTTTAATGACATTCCATTTAACCGCTCTAGCCAATGAAAAACGTATAATATTGAATTACTTGATCCTGTAATTATTGCTCTACCTTTGTCGATGTGTATTTGGTGAGTATTATTATCTGTAATTTTTATATTGCTTGATGTTGTTTAGTATGAGGTCCACCCTTTATGGGGTGCATTTTTTTTTTTTTTTTGACATTATTAGTTTGTACTATTTTTATGCATATAATATATATACATATACTATGTTCAAAACACGATTAATATAACATTGTAGTTTGTGCTCTGTATCTAAAACTTTATTATCTTAGTGTTTGCTACGAATACAAAGCCAGCACTTTTTTTTTAACATTATATTTTTTTAATATGGGGTTCACTTTTTTTTTTATATATTGCTTGATTTTGATAATATAGGGTCCACTTTTTTTTTCCCATGAGTTTGGAGATGGTGAGTTCCACTTTTTTTTTATTGCTCGGTGTTATTTAGTATGGGGCCCACCCTTTTTTTTTTAAGGGACAATGGACGATGAAGCATGGGTCTAAACCCATGGGTCTAAACCCATGCTTTATATAGTTTTTTTTTTTTTTTTTATATTGCTTGGTGTTGTTTACTATGGGGCCCACCCTTTTGGACATTATTAGTTTGCACTATTTTTATGCATATAATATATATATATATGCTATGTTCAAAACACGATTGATATAACATTGTAATTTGTGCTCCGTATCTAAAACTTTATTATATTAGTGTTTGCTACGAATACAAAGTCTGCACTTTTTTTTTACATTGTTTTTTTTTTTAATATGGGATTCACTTTTTGTTTTTTATATATTGCTTGATTTTGTTAATATGGGATACTATGTTCAAAACACGATTAATATAATATTGTAGTTTGTGCTCCGTATTTAAAATTTTATTATATTAGTGTTTGCTACGAATACGCACGTGGCAATGAATCCATCATTATTAACTTAATGAGATACTTTGGAAATTACATGAATATTGTTTGATTTTTTAATACGGGGTGCACTTGTTTTTTTACATTATTAATTTGCACTATTTTTTAATATTAGTTGTTGTTTAATATATATGGGGCCCACAATTTTTTTTATTAAATTGGAACGGATATATATATATATATATATATATATATATATTAGAATTATGGGGCCCACAATTTTTTTTTTATGGGATTCACTTTTTTTTTATATATATATATTGCTTGATTTTGTCAATATGGTATACTATGTTCAAAACACGATTAATATAATATTGTAGTTTGTGCTCCGTATTTAAAACTTTATTATATTAGTGTTTGCTACGAATACGCACGTGACAATGAATCCATCATTATTGACTTAATGAGATACTTTGGAAATTACATGAATATTGTTTGATTTTTTAATACGGGGTGCACTTTTTTTTTTTTGACATTATTAATTTGCACTATTTTTTTTAATATTAGTTGTTGTTTAATATATATGGGGCCCACAATTTTTTTTTATTAAATTCAAACGGATATATATATATATATATATATATATATATATATATATATTAGAATTATGGGACCCACAATTTTTTTTTATTTAATATTAGTTTTTGTTTAATATATATGGAGCTCACAATTTTTTTTTTTATTAAATTTGGACGGACAACGAGAAAGTGTGCCCAACCGGCTCATCTTAATAGTAGAAAAAACTAGTAAAAAATAGAATTTCTTTGCAGAAATATGTCTAGCATGATTCACGCCAGATTAAAGTGAGAAAATGTTGAACGAACAATAATGGACCACTTTGTCGTTGAAACTCCGTCAAAAGATGATGGACCTAAATTTAATACGCGTTAATTAGCAATTGAATGCATGGGTATAAATAAATAAAAAGAGACTGATCACGACACATAAAAACATTTAAACGAGCCAGCATTTAGATCTAGGTAATTTTAAATGTCTTGAACATAAAACGCTATGATGAGTAATAGTTGAAAGAAACAGGGGAAATCTACGTATTAAATAAGAGACGACTGACATATATATTCATATAGAATGAAATAAGAGGATAACGCTTTTGTTTCTCTCTCATATATATATATATTTTTTTTCCCTTCCTGATTGAAGCTAAGCACATACAAAAATGAAGGGGAAGGAGACACTGCTGAATAATAGAGAGCAATACTACTACGAGAATTGTGCGGGTTGTAAGGTGGAGCTCCACAAGGCAGCCCAAACGGGTTTTCCCGTTAAGGAGCTTTTCACTGTTTGGGTCATCGCGCTTGGCGCAGGTAAATTAGTCAATCCCTACTAGCTTTGATTCAAACTTTATATGTATATAATATATCCTAGCAAACAAAAAAAATTATAATTCATAACCTATAAACTTAAAATTCGGATTGGCCTCTGAATACCAAATTTTGTGGTGAATACAAAGAAAAAATAACCAATCTTAAGTACCACATTTTCTTAACTCTTTTTATAACGTCGGTTGAAGGAGAGGAGGAAAATAAGCGGGGATGAGAATAATAGGCTACTAATGGAGAATCCATCACTTTAATTAGTGAAGTCGCCCGCACTTCGTGCTGGCATATAAGACATCGTCAATGAATTTACAAAATGATAGTTCTTGAAAATTTTTGTTTGGATATAAGAAGTAACAATTTTCATATACATAAAAAAAAAAAGTAGGTTTTTCAAAAACTTAGTAACCTCAATATGTAAGCTTATAAGTTCAAGTCAAACGCAAAAAAAATAATAATAAAAAAATAAAAATAAAAAAAATAAAAATAAAACATAAACCAAAAAAAACATCACTTACGGATGAAGTTTATTAAACAGAGTATACATTTCATATGTAAGTACTGCATCTAGTTGATATCCATGAGATAATATGTTACTCCATCCCGTTCAAAAGAGTATTCACTTAACCTTTATTTTTTTTAGTTCAAAAAGATTGTCCACTTATCAAATCAAGAAAAAATTAATCTTATGTTTTCAGATTTTCCCTTATTAAGTGTTAAGTGATTAAATCTCAATACCTATTTAATTAAGGATAATTTAGTCAAATTACCTATTTTTGCCTATGAATTAGTATTTTCTAAAGGGACGTGCAAATGATTAAGTAGGCACTTTTTTTGAACCGGAAGGAATATTTGGTCACGAACTTAGATAAGCATTACAAAAGACAGTTATTATTGTGATGGAAAAAAGAACACCTTGAAACAATAGAGCAAATATGGGTACATGGTGCATAGGAACTTCCCTGAAAACCGACTTAGAAGAAATAGCATTGAAAATCTAACAGAATGCTCAATTTATACTCCATCCAAAGACATGATGCTCTTACGATTATATATGCTGAAGGTGTATACGGTAAAAATCGGATATATGCAAGACCGGTGACACCGGGGCCGAGGGTAAGATCAGATGAGCACGAGTATGATCAGTCTTTTCTTCAGATCGGGGGATTGCACCAGATGTGGCTGACCCGAGAAAAGAGAAGTAAATCCGTTGGTCCGGTGTCTCCGGACCAAACTCTGCGTTGCCGTTAGCCCGGTTTCGCCAAGTCAAGTTCTCATGGCCGTTAGTCCGGTTTCTCCGTGTCCGAATTGAACGTGGCCGTTAGTCCGGTTAACAAGTTGCGGAACCGCCACGCGTCAAGACCGTTCTGCCATTTTGTACTGACAACCGTACGGGTGTCAGAACGTACGGTCCTATCTTATCCTTTTAGGGTTTCTTTATTCCAAAAGGGCTTTGTGTAGTATGAAAGGCTCATGAGGCAAAATTATAAATAAAGAACATTTCCCTACTTTCAAGGGTTAGCTTTTTGAGATTTAGAACATTGTAATAGAAAATGTATATATTGAAGCTCTCTCTATCTCTTATGGTCCGAATCAGTGGCGTTTTATTTATGCTTATTCATTCAACATAATTAGTTTAATCATAAATATCTACATCTCTATTCAAGACATTAACACATATATTCACATACACATACTATTGCACACAGATTCATACGTATCCCTCATCAAACCCAAAATAGATTAAAGTTCATCCACATATTCTATACCTCACTTATAAATTCAATTGATTACCTAAATTCGGGGTAAACAGAAGGATTTATGAGAAATCACCAAGAATTATGATACATCAACAATGTTTTTCACTGCAAAATAAAATTTAAAATAATAATAAAAAAAAAAAAAAACTTAATTTGCTAAAAGAATTTGAGTTTTCCTTTGCCCATATGTGCTTTCCCATGCTTCATAACATACTGCTTTTTCAGTCCACGTCAAGTCAGAACACAAGTTACCAGCTTCCATAGTAACTGCAGAGTAAAGATAGTGCAGAGAAAAGTTAGGAGGCCAAGCGCAGTTTAAAAAAAATAAAATCCATGGCGCTAAAATAATGTCGAACAACTATACATAAAAAAGATGGGAAAGAAAAAAATGTGAGAAGAAACCTTAGATTATAAATAAGGATAGAAAGACTGGAATATTTCAGAAGTGGAAGTATGAAACGAAACAACAATGGCATGTGATAGCCATAGAAACCTATTATTCTTATCCTCGAAATTCATCAATGCAAAATTAATACTAAGGAGTAATATATTGTCGGTTATGAAAGATATTTCAGAAGATGTACCATTTGAACTTCCATACTTAATATAATTAAGTGGTGAAACTTTTTCAGTTATTAGATTAATTGATATATGTAAGTCATCGCTTCCAAACGGATGAGAATTATTACATTATTTGACATGAAAAATAAGAGAAATGATTAAAAAAAAAAAGGAGAAAAAAGATAAATCGTATTCTAGGCCATAGAGAGGTGTCACATCAACTTGTCTATGTCTAGCTTTATATAAATATAGATTAGCCCTCAGCCCCATTAATATGTATTATTATGTCTTTATTCAGAATTTGGTTCTATGTAGGTAGATTAGTGGGCAAAAATTTACAATTTTGAATTGAAGTACTAATACTCGAAACACTTCAAAAAACTTCTGTCATTATTTTTGTACCGATTCTAGAAGACCGAAGAAAAAGGGGGCGTTACGTAATTAAAGACTACTCCATATGGTTTTAAGATTATAATTATTTTCTAAAGCTTTTATGGTATAATTCAACCATGTTTCTTTTTAATATATATGTGATATTTTAAATCTTTATACTCTTGAGCCAAAACAAAAAATCTGTGTAATATATTGTTTAAAATAGTATACATGTAATGCCTGGTTGCTTTAATTTCGATTTGACTTTTAAAAAAAATACTGTCTCTGTTCCAATTTATATGAGAGTTGACTTATTTGGGGAGTCAAACAACTCTTTTTTTACTCAATTTCAAACACAGAGTCTTCGAGTATTTTATAATAATTATATATTTAAAAACTACATGAAAAGTATACTATAAGTCTGCATAATTCATAATTCACATTTCACGATATATGAAAAGAGTTGGAGAAATTGTAAACTGTTTGACTTCCCAAATAGATTAACCTTCATAGTTCATATAAATTGGGACGGAAGGAATAGTAACTATGGATTTTAGCGGGAGAGAGGGGGAGAGGAATCCATGGCTATTCTGACCGAGAGAGGCGCTAAATATTTGATCCATTTAATTTAAAGGCAATATCTATGGGAAATATCATTTGAATTGGTTAAGTGACTTTATAGGTGAAATAACAATATTTGAATAACTTTTGTCACCGAACAAAGATAAGCGAATTTTTGAGATAATTATTATTAGTTGATTGACTTCTCTATACGAAACAAATAAAAGTAACATAATGAAATAATTACCATTAGTTAAGTAACGGTACAAGAAATGACTCTCAATAAAACTTGGTTTTGACCGCTAATAAAATTTTAAACTGAGGGTAAATTTGCACTTTACCTCAAAAAAAAATTGAACTTTGTGGAGTGTCAAGTTCACCCATTTCATGCTGAGATGATTTACTAATGGCAAGGGTATAAAATGGGCCGAAACAGAGAGCAAAATTGAGTAATTTAAAGTAGTAGTTCACCTGCTGTAATTCAAATTCTATACAACCTTGTTTTTCAAATGGACAATCAGCAAACAGTAATGGTTGATGTCAGTGGCGGAGACAGGATTTTCACCTAAAAGATTCAAAAATATGAAAACGTAAATACGCGAACAAGTCAAGGGTGGTCAAAAAATAATTTTAATCTTGTATATACACTGTAATTTTCACCGAGGGGGTTCGGATCTGGTGCCTACCTAGCTCCGCCCCTGGCTGATGCTTTGTTGGTCACTACAGCAAAGACTCACCATGATCATGTCAGATTTATGAAGCTTCACGTGTAAAGTGTGTATTGTATGCGTAATTGTATCTTAGCATGCAAGTTTGCTTCATTGCTGTACTTGAAAACAAGCTTTAGACTATTAGAGTTTTTTCATTTGATTTTATCTGTTGATATGCAGACTGATATTTTACTTTTTGGTTTCTGTTTTCATGGGATTCATAAACTCTGATCAGCACTTCCAATATCATCTCTCTTTCCATTTCTTTATTTCATGGTAACATCTCTCAACTCTTTTGGTCTGTCCTTTTAGTTCAAGTTTCCCTAAATACAAATGATTAATTGCAATCCTAGGCTCCAGTTTTATTTTTATTTGGGTATGGTCATTCATTTTCAAAGAAAAACATTCAGATTATACGTGTATTTGATAGAGGAAAATGCTTTCCACGTAAAATGTTTTTTTCTGGAAAATGGTGGGTTTCTTCTTTTTTTTTTTTTGGTAGATAAGCAGAATATATTGTCCCAAAAGCATTTATATATAATTTAGGCAAACACTGTTAGGGTTGGCATGAGAGGCTAGGGGTGCGGACATGGTGGTGATGAGGGCTACGTGGTTGGGGTGCAGACAGTTGCGGAACCAAGATTTTTACTAAGGAGATTAAAAAATATAAAGAAGTAACACAAGAAGAAGCCAAGGGGTTCAATATCTACTGTATATACATAAAAATTAATTTTAACCTTGTATATATAATGTAATTTTTAGCCGAATGTGGTTCGGATGAACGCCCTTGCCCCTTACTGGTTCCGCCGCTGGGTGGGGGTGGATATTAAACAATTAGTGTGGAATGCCACTTATAGAACTTGGTTTCCATACTTTTACTAGAGAAGCCGTTTTCTTAATTTTTAAGGAACTTATTTTCCTAGAGAAAATGTTCTTCAAAAATTTTGACTAACCAAACATGAAAAAATTAGAAAACATTTCCCAAATATATTTTCCTTCGTGCCAAAAACACCCTATATCAGATTCGTAGTCCTAAGACTGGTCTCTTCACAACTCTCTGGAGCTTTTACTGATAAGCTCTAGCTTTAAGACAAAATCATCTAATGTTTTTGAATAGATTTTGTTCTACAATCCCTGTCCTTCTTCCTAGAATGATGGCTTTATTTGATTTGATTTGATACAGGCCCTGGTCTTTCTTCCTAGCTTGTTCATATGATTCTACTTTGAACTAGATACTATTTGAACCAATTGTTAACATGTTTTACATATAATTCTAAATTTCGAATCTCTGACCTTATACCTTGTTGATTCTGCCTCTTGCAATTGGTCTCCTTTCCTCTCTCTCTCTTTTTTTTTAAATTTTTTATTGCACAAAACTTTTATCTGTATAGTTCTATTTTTTAACTACTGTTATTTCCATTCAGCAGTAAAAGTCTGATAGTAAGCTTGAAGTCCTAGCTTATTTGGAAGTATCACATTTTGCATGTATGCAACTTGTCACACAGAACACGACACTTCTTCTTTTGAAGATAATGTTCATGCTATAATGTGGCAACCCATTGACTTACTATGTTCGGTTCATGCTACAGATAAGGGACTTTCACATTGCAAAGAGAGAGGAAGATATTGGTTCCTATGCAGGTTATGTAGGTAAGCTTATTTCATGCCATGATTTGTATCTTGATATATATTCACATAGAGTTCTGTCAAATAATGCTTATAAATTTCCTGAAATACTGAAGGTTCTGCATTTATGCTTGGAAGAGCTTTGACATCTGTCTTTTGGGGAACAGTGGCTGATAAATATGGCCGAAAACCAGTTATAATTTTGGGCAATTTCGTAGTGTACGACTAATCTTTAATGAAATGTGTACTTTTAGATTTCATTCATTGCAATGTCAATAGGTTTATACTTTTTGCTTTGATTTGGCTTCAGGGTTGTTTTCAATACTCTTTTTGGTCTTAGTATCAACTTTTGGATGGCGGTCATAACAAGATTTCTTCTTGGTAGTTTAAATGGTGTGCTTGGACCAATAAAGGTATTTATCGGTTTAATACCATTATACGATTCAGTACTGCATCCTCAACTATTCTGTTAAGATACTTTACTTTCCATGTTTAGGCATATGCTGGCGAAATTTTTCGTGAAGAACATCAGGCACTGGGAATGTCAACGGTAATATGTCCTTACTTCTCAGTGATGCAAATGATCTCTAACATATGATAGAATCATACATAATCTAAGAGCGACAGATGAAGTGGAAATAATGCATTTCTGAATTACCACTTAGATAGTGGATTTTGTTGAATTTTATTTTATTTTTTCTTATATGTTTGAATCATTCAGATTACTACTGCATGGGGCATCGGATTGATTATTGGCCCAGCTTTAGGAGGCTTCCTTGCTCAGGTACTTCCATTTCTTACTTAGCGATTTCGTTCTTTGTATTCCTTCCTTCTGCTAGGGAAAGAGAGTTAGTCACTTTATGATAAATTGTAAGATAGATTTGTGAAATATAGAATTGCAGATTTGTGAAATATAGAATTGCCGAAAGAACACAAGTTGTCTATGGAAAAAAGATTTCACATTGCTATTATTAAGTATTATCTGCAAATCATAGCAGAGAATTGAGGAAATTTATGAAAATTTACATTAACTTTAATATAACATGCTTGTTCTCTAAATGTTAGTACTTTCCGTAGCCTGCAGAGAAATATCCAACCGTATTCTCAAAGGATTCTATATTTGGGAGGTATTTTCCCCTCTTTTTTCCCCTCTTTCTTTTCCCGATTATACGTCTTCTGTTGCTTGGAGTGCTCCTTGGCTCCAACTTTTGATATTTTTCTGCAGATTTCCCTACTTCTTGCCTTGCCTATGCATATCACTGTTTTCCTTGGTCGTGGCTATTGGTTCATTTTGGCTGCCGGTAAGTCTCATGATTATGTTAATGCCTACCGTGTCTTGTCAAGACACCCACTGTTTCTGTCAAATCTTGTTCCCTTCTAGTTTACAATCAAAGAACCAGTATTTCACCTCCTGAGAAAAATTGAAGTTTGCATAACTTTTAATGGATAATGATTATGTATATTGTTTCAGATATCCATATTACATTATTGTTCTAATGTTACTGAGAGTGAGATTTGTCTAGCCATCTCTTTCCTTTTAAATCTTCCGAGTTGTTTTCCAATTTTGGTCACTTGGTGATGCAGGACGGGGTAAGGGAAGTTCTAATTGCACTTCAAACTGAACTCTAGAATGATTGAGGTTTGTCCTTTTCTTTTTCGTTGTTGGAATTGGGTTCCTACAACATATTGTGAGAGAGGAAAACTAAGCCTTAATTGGGGAAGTGGAGGATTGAGCGGGAAGTTTGTTGCCTTTACATAATTGGTACCGTATTCTGTAGGATAAGGAGTTGCCATAGAAGGTTCATTTATGGTGTTTCGAGGAAGAAAGAACTCTTTAATTATCATGTAGTCAATTATTCATCTTACCTAAAAAGTACTTATTTCTCAAACCACATTAATCCATGCGTCTTTCTCTCTTTTCCTTTTCATTGTCCCCTATCTTTCTGGTTTCCCAGCTTTAGTTGAACAGGAACATCGTAGAATTCATCCCTAAAGCTCATGAATTGCAGGAAACATTACATAACCATGATTCAGAAATGCCGCCTCAAGATTCTTACAATGCTCTGGAAGCTGAATCAGATACAAAAGAAGGAAGTGAATCACCCTCAAAAGAAAACCTTTTTAAGAACTGGCCATTGATGTCATCTATCATAATATACAGTATCATCGCTCTTCATGCTATGGCTTACTCAGAGGTATACCATATCTACTAATCAGTAACTGTCGGTTATAATCACCACATCACGATTATGAATGAATCTCTCTATTATCAACAGAAAATGATATGCATCTCTCTGGTTTGACGTCTATAGTTGATTGCATGTTGTTGCTGCAATGACTTTGTTGAAACAACTTTCTTTCATCCTTAGGAATAAGCTTTCTTCCTAAGGCACAATTTTGGTTTACGTTTTATCTTGATATCTACTCAATTGCTTTCTACTGTATGGTAACTATGAAAGTAAATGTGTCCTCTCTTTGACAATAAAAGAAGTGTCTCTTTTAAGAATTCTGCATATAAATCAAGGCTCATTGGCTATCAGAAGCCGAATATACATGTTATTTGTTGCTGATCCTGAGGGTATATGAGCAACAACAATGGATACTGTTCCATTACCAATAGTGGACCTGTACAATGTTTTGGCTGCTGCCTTTTGTTGTAAATTTTTGTAATTTATTGCCTCCTTGGTATCTTTGCAAATATAATTGCTAAAATCTCACATTCAATCTTTATCTGTTGAAGTTTCCAACTTCCTGGTTCTGCATGGTCATTTCGCTTGTTGATCTTAATTTGTATTTATTAGAATATTTAGGGGTATATATGAAGAAAGAAGAATGACAAATTGATCACATCAAGTTGCATATTTATTAGTTATAAAGAGCTGTAAGACACAGATGTATTCTCTTTAATTTGTTAGTACGTTTTGGAATTCCCACCAGTTTAAACATTAAACATAATTCATATGTATCATTCTAAGAGTAACTGTTAAAATATTTGCGGACGTTCCTATGAGGAAACAATTAAATCTGCATTTCTCAGGCCCAAAGGCCATTGCATGACAATTCATTACATCATTCCAAACCTATTTGCGTCAGCAGATTTTCTCATTATGGGCTGTGAGCCCCAGGAAGTTTGGGGGCTTAAGTTATTCAACTGCTGATGTTGGTGAAGTACTATCAATCTCAGGTGCAAGCCCATTTTCTCACAATTTATATTCTTTTATTGGTAGATGAACCTTATTTTCCATTTTTTACGAATTAACATCTTCACTATTTATTTTTTTCTATTCTCCATCTCTAAATGAAATTTGGAAGAAGCGGTTGCTGTACTGCAATGCATCACTTGGTCAAATTAATACCAATTAAAGCCAATTAGTTAATAGTAAAGGATAAAATAGAATTTGATCTATGAACATGAATTTAATTTATAACTTAATAAAGGGATATGAGTCGTCTGGTGCCGTCAATGGTTATTGCCTAAAAGTCTTATCCCCATATTCACTCCTATAGATATTGTAACCACTAATTATTTGCTTATATTTGTCATATCTAATTAAGAGTTGAAGAGCGAGAAAATCTTATGATGTGTTGCACTAAGGTTTATCCCCTGATCCATCAAATGTGTCTAGTATCATTCAGAAACATTCTTGTTCCAACTTTTAGGTTTATGACGACTGGTTTATTAATCAGATTTATTTGTTAGTTCCTCTCTCTGCTTATGCCTCCAGTTGGAATATTTGTGTATATCAAGGTCTTTTAACCTAAATGGAAATGAATTCTATGATGGCTGCGATTGCAGAACATGTGAGTCTTCATAGTCATTGGTTACTTATGCCAATATCTCTGTAGAATGAACTTTATTTGGATTGTTCGTCCAGTTTTCCATTCTTGAAAAGCATACTAGAGCGCATCTATGTAACAAGAATATTAACGTTCTCTTTGAGGTAAAGCAAAAATTTATTGTGCAAGCATCTGAATCCTGTGCTGACTCATTTGACATACACGGAATGAAAATAGATCTCTTTTCATTTAATTATACTGAAAATGATGTCGGTTTCAGGGTTTGGCCTTCTAGTCTTTCAACTTACTTTGTATCCATGGATTGCGAAGTATATTGGCCCTATCCTCATTGCTCGGGTTGCAGGAGTAAGCACTTGATTTGTACAATACATTAAACTCTTGAGTTCTATGACCAGGCATCTGAAAGGCTTGTAATATGATCAGGTTTTGTCAATTCTCTTGCTGACGAGTTACCCTTATATCGCTATGCTGTCTGGGATAACCCTCTCCGTGGTGATGAATTTCGCATCCATGATGAAGAATGCTTTGTGTGTAAGTGCTTTTTCTCTGCAGTCTTTAATAATGTTATCACTGAATCTGTTGTTGATGTGCATGCCAAAATCAAGAATATGCATGAAATATGGAAGTGAATGTGAATTTTCACTCTTCAGTGCATTTAGCAGTGGAGTTTAATTAACCCCTTGGTAGTCAATGCCTTAAGAGAATACTTTTCGAGGACTTCTGTTTCTCGTTTTGTAAGGAAAAACAACCTACTGGAACTGTCCCATATGCAGATATGCTTCACTTCTGGTGAAATAGGAATAACCTTTGTCTATCGTCCAAATCAGTAAATTCTCTTTAGGAAAATGATACAAAGAATCCACTAAAAAAATAAAGAAATCTATTTGAGTTTTGAACTAGTAATTTGTCACAAGTATATAATATACCAATCACGTGGAAGCTTGGACATCATTCTGTGTCCTATTATTTGTTAATCTCAAATTCTAACATTGACTTCGAATTTCCTCCAGATCTCTATCATAACGGGGATGTCCATATTACAAAATAACGCGGTGGTAAATCTTCTTTGCTCTCTCCTTTAAAAAGCTAGTTCTTGTAATTGTCAACTGCAGAAGCATTTTAGTTTCCTTGTGATATGTTTTGTTTGGTCCTAGTCTGATGTTGAATAATTTACAAACAGGACCAGCGACAACGGGGAGCTGCTAATGGAATTGCCATGACAGGAATGTCATTTTTTAAAGCTCTTGGCCCAGCAGGGGGAGGAGCACTGTGAGTTTACTTGTTTCCTAATTACTTATCAATTTCTAATTGATTAGAATTAAAACTTTTATTGTTTATGATGTGGATAAAAAGAAGTAGAGCATTTTTTTGTTTCAGTCTTGGTAAAGAGTAAAGACATTAATTGAGAGAAAACCTGTTTAAATGGTGTTAATACATACTAGCGCATATGGTTTTAGTAATCTTTAACCAGGAGAATTATACTAATGTAGCCCTGTAATTAAGGTGACCTGTCAAAGGCTGCAAGCCTGTGACATCACAAGTGCTACGGCCACTTGCCAATATTCTTAATCATCTTGCACCACTCATCCAAATAAATCATCGTAACCACCTGATTTTATTTCCATTGGTAAAATCACGAAGATTGGAATCATCAATGTCCATGAACTTGTTCATATGACTGTGGAAGGTTCTTAGAGACTTGCTCAATCTTTAGGAGAATGCTTTTGACATATAATGCTATTTCTGTCCGTCCTTTCTGTTGAGGGAGCATAATGATTTTTATGTTGTAAAATTACATAAAGTACTTTTGGTTTCACCAGTTACATTCATCATGCACTGAGTGCCTGTGGTGGCCTGGAAGAACTAGGCAAAAACGTGGTGAACATTAATTTGTTATTTGAACGTACAACAATTTTATTTTATCAAGACTTGTGAGATTGAAAAAAAAAAAAACAAAAAAAAAAAACAAAAAAAAAGAAAGAAAGAAAGAGGGAAGGTGTTAAGACTCGATATATGAATCAAAAGACAGAACTATTCTTTGAACATAATTAAAACACTGCAATGAGCAGAGTTCATAGCAGCATGCAGAAACCATTTTAGGAGTAGAACATACTGCATTGACTCTTTGATGTATTGAGCCATAAATCAGACAACACAGGTCCAACATCGTCTTAGTGTCAGCACACTCTTTCGATTCTGATCCTCAAACGAGCAGCTATGACATTTAAGAAAATGAGAGGAAAATTGAGTCATTGTTTCCAAATAGAATGTTGGACTTGAGAACGTAGAATAGTGGTCGATCTTGTCCTAGACAGACTATCTTCTTTTTCTGTTGATGATTGAAGGAATGTATTTCACATCTGTGCTTGAGAACTTGCAGATTGCCTGGTTTTCGCCTTAGAATAGAAACACACATCTGTCTTTATACAGCTAAAGTCATCACTTTTCTTGATTTGTGCAGCTTTTCTTGGGCACAAAAAAGGCTTGATGCTTCCATTCTTCCAGGTAACGATCATATATCTATGTTTGTTGTTAAAATAACTGAGTTCAGTTGAACCCATAGCACATACACCGAACCCGCCTTTGCTCTTTGCTCTCTCCGATCTTTATATATGTTCGTGTTCTACACAAATGCAGGTGATCAAGTGGTTTTCTTTGTGCTGAATGTGATTATGGCAATTGGTGTGTTGTTGACATTCAAACCATTCCTAGTTGAAAAACAAAATACTTAAATTAGAGGAGAGCTTATGTATTTTTATTATGATTATTTTTAGTATCCTATTTTACGAGTCACGGCAATTAGGATTGAACTCCCACTGCTACCTGTGTGTACCACAGGACTTCATACCCCGTCTTAAAGAAGTGGGTATGCAAGTCAATTAATGCAACATGGACGACGGGGACATGACTTTCGCTCATTTTAAATCAGTCTATCTACTTAGCAGTTTACTTTTAGAGGTTATTCCTTTTCACGCAATGTCAACTCTTTTTCTACTGGTGCTGCAATTTGTACTTGTTGGAGCTGTTGTACATAAATTGCTATTGTTTGCTTTAGCATATTTAATTCATTGAAGGCGACTCTGTCAATTCTCCCTCATTGATTAAAGGGCTTTTAACACATTTGGCAACTCAGTCAAAAATAATTACAATCGCTAGCCAATATACAAAAGATATACATTAATTATGTACAAAATATACATTTGTTGGCTATTATTTTAACGGACAGTTATAGAGTTTAAAGATTCCTTGAGTTAAAAAGAGATCGAGTATGTTAATAGGTTTATAGGTTGAATGAGCTCCCCCACTTAATTAACTAGTTTTTGAGTTAGGCTCACATATTCAGTCTATATCAATTGAAATAAAAGCAGTCAATCAACGTTTGAGGTCGCTTCTCAAGGGGGTGGTAACGATGATCAACTCAACTAGATGCGTGTTAGGAGTAGTGACCCGGATCAAAGAAATGGTACCAGAGCCAAGGTCATGAGTTTAATTCCCTAGAGCAATATGTTGTGTGGCGTGTGTTGAGGGGGATTGTTGGTAACCCAACCTGGCGAAGCTCAGGTGATTTGGAATCATGGTTGAACATGACGCTTACTTGATGTGCTTGATTAAGAAATAAAGTTGTGCTTTTGCTATCATCTATAATTTTTTACAATATGATAAGAACTGGATCCTAAACAAGTAGTATTAGACATCTTTCAAGACTGTGGTATCACTCGTGTCTAACAAGGTCGTTCCTCAAGCGTGACAATTATTATATGTCAATTGTTCATTGTAATTAAAAAGAAAACTCCTCCTTCTATAAACTAGTCTTTTGAATTTAGTTATGTTGATCGATCTATAAGAGACATCTTTGCCTCCCTTGCACTTGTTTGAGTCACAATTTGGAGTCGTTGGTCGACAACGGCAAGAGTTGCTTTAACCATCTAGCTAACACTTGATGCATATCACTTTTATCTAAGTGCTTTTCAATATACTTTTTTTCTTTTTTGAACTTTTCAAGATGGACCATCGAAATGAAGTGTGTTACACTCTCGTAAGCTTAAAGGTACGTAGTTTGATTTGTGGATTAGGGATTATTATGTACTAGTTAATTTATCGCTTTGCGCGGTTATAAAAAATATAAAATATTACAGATTAATTTATTTTATAATTTTGGTCTGCGTACACTCTACCCTCCCCAGACCCCACATAGTGGGATTATACTGGGCTTGTTGTTGTTGTTGTTGTAATTTTGATAAAAGAATATTAATCACTAATTAAATATTTCTTCATTTGCTACCATGATCTATTACAATGAATTAATGACCTATTAATTATAATTGATCTCAATATAAATCATGTTTTTGTCCAACACAAGGTTCAAAGTCCTTCAGATGGAAGCCATATCAGGCCAACTGCCTCATCTCACCCCACATTTCATCCAACTGATTACTACTAATATTATGTTTAAGCAGCATCCATTTTGAAAAAGGATTTGTTTGGCAGAATGTCAACCTGTGCAATATTAGTAGTGATTTAGTACATACTTCTTCTGATCCCTATTAGATGTTATTTTTAGCTTTTACATTTAGTCCAAAATAAATTGTTTTTTGCATAATCAAGAAGGTATTTGATGTACACATGATCTAATTTTTTCCATTGCAGAAATCTTGTATGAAAGATAATTTAGTTGTATCATGAAGATATAAACATACGGAGAACTATCAATTACAAAGTCATATGCACAATTAGTACTATTTTGATTCAACTTAAAAACTTATTGACATACTTGTTAATAAAACTTTAACCGCAACGTTTTCTTGGCAGAATTAATTAAAGGATGCCACTAATATAGCTTTATTATCTCCTGATCAAAAGTAAATGATTTTTACATAATCAAGAGGGTATTTGAGGTGCACATGATCTATATTTTTTTTCCATTGCAGAAATTTGTATTAAAGATAACTTGTATTATGAAGATATAAACATATGGAGAACTATATTAATCAACTCTGTAAGAACTGATCACCGTATAAGTTAGGTTTATGCTTTGTATAAATGTCAAACACCCAAAGAAGGCAAAAACACATCATAATGGAGCAACAAAAACTGCAATGGACAATAAGACAACTTGTTCTTTTGTACCTTGTTCATGTTCTGAAGATATATTGATGGACGGATAGCAAGCTCCTCGAGTTTTTTGGCTTTTATCTCCTGGCAAACAATTTGTACAATAAATTTGCTTTTCGGAATAATTAAGCTGGTAAGCGCTTGTGTTCACGTTCTCTGCACTGTGAACGATGAAGGAGTAATCCCTTTCTTTTACTGTTCGTACCAATGTCTCCATCTAATATATCAATCATCTTATTAATCTCTCTGCTTCTTTGATTTATCTCATCATCCGTGCATTCACACAATTCGATGTTAAAACTTCATGAAGCTCGCCGGAGAATATCACTCCGAACGATGCTTAACATACTCTTTGTTCACAGTCGGCTTTATTGTTCAAGGTTACTTTTATCGCCAAACTTGCATTTGAGAGAAGATGCACTGCGGCCTGCGTCAAGATATGAACTCATGAAAGTTATGTCTACTGTGATCGATGAAGAATGCCCTAGGTGATAGATATTCTCCACAAATTTAATTTTCAGAATGTTCGTAATTACTTGTGTTCATGTTGTACGACTATGCTGTTATCAATGAAGGAGTAATTCAAAGACAGACTGGAATTAAAACATCAAAACTGAAGTAACGGAAAGACGCAGCATGAAAGCCACAATGATTATAGAATATAGAGATTAATAGATGAATTGGAGAATTTAAGCAAAATGGAAGAAACGGGACAGTAGATCAAAAATGAAAGAGAAAGGAAGAATAGAGGGAGGGGGTAAGAAAGAAAGTTAAGAGAAGTAAAGAATCATCACTGTCCTTGTTTACCCCAAATTTGGTTAATCAATTAAATTTATGAGTGAGGTATAGAATATGTGGTTGAACTTTAATCTATTCTTGATTGAGAGAAAATGGTTTAAGATGAGCTATGAGTAATCTGAATAGTGATTGATGGCTTGTAATAATGCGTGTATTAAATAATATACGATATTGCTTTTATTGAACAAATCTAAGAAGCACACAATGAATCCGGACCAAAATCAGATAATAACTAGGAGAATGTTATATTTTGCTATTACAATATGTTCTAGATCTGAGGAGTCAACCTCTAAAAGTAGGGTAATAATCCTTATTTATAGTTTTGCTTCATGAGCTTCATACAACATCAGGCCCTAAAGAATAAAGAATAACCCTAAAATGGATAAGGTTGGTCGTACGGTCTGACACCCGTACGATTGGCAGTACAATGTGGTAGAACGGTATTGACGCGTGGCAATTGTGTAACGGATCACCCGGACCAACGGCCACGATCAAACGGATCAACGGCCACGATCAAGCGGACCAACGGCCACGACCAACTCGGCTATGGAGAAACCAGACCAAATGATGCCCTTCCTTTTCTTCGGTTCAAGCACTCCTCCGGTCCAAAAAGAAAGTCTTCGTGTACGTGCTTGTCCCTTTCTTCCTTCGGTCTCTGGTCTTACCGATTTAACATATATCCGATTTTTATCGTATACAGTCATAAGAAGGGGCGGGGGAATAGTTGATTTTAGCGGGGCATTAAGAAGCGTTGGTCTGTTTAGGAAAAGAGACGTCTGTTAGAATACCAAATATTCTTTATTGGAACACCTTTTAAAATGAAAAAGGGAAAAAACAAAAAAAGGAAAACGATAAATGCATTTCCTGATCAATGAGGCATGTCACATCAACGGGCTTATGTCCTGCATATATATATATATATATAATTGTACACATCAACAAGATCACACTTTTAACCTGCTAACTCTAATATTGTATTAGCCTCTGGTTTGTGTGGGATAACACTAACTCCCGCCATAACATGCGCCTTTACACCTAGGTTTTTTGACAAGTAGATTTTCATATTGCTTTATTACTAGCCTTTTTTCTATAATTTTATGACTGCTATTTTGATTTAGAAGTCTTAATTAAATAGTGTCATGTTTGATTGTTAATTTATTTTGACGAAACATATCTTAAATAATTGTTAGTTTGCCAATTGAAATTGGATGGGGATGTTTCTTTTGTGATTCAAATTAGATTGATAATGAATTTTGCTCAATCTAAATCTGTTCCACAATTAGATCGATAATTGTGGTAAGTTTTTCACCATTTTCAATGCCGGATTTTGATCTATGTATAAAATATCAAAGTGTCCAAGAGGTCTTTTTCCCGGGCTTTTCTCCCAATGTCCTTTAAAAAATTTAAGGCTAAAATTAAAAATAAAAAGTTATCCAACTCATCTAGTGAAAAGCCAAACACATGTTTGGCAAACTTACTCAAATGACTATCTTATTTTAGTTTCCTACCATTTATAACTATCCTTTTAAATATTATCATTTGTAACTACATTTTGGCAAAATAGTGTATGTTTTCGCGTGTATTTGTTGCCAACAAATACATGAGAACACGATAAAAAAAAAAAACAGGATCCATTTTAGCCTTTAACGGTGGAGCTATTAAATTAGATATTAATATATTTTTTTTGCTTTGATATATTTCAGTGATTTTTTTTTTGGTGTATTTCAGTAAATTTTTTTGCTATAATATATTTCCGTGATTTTTTTTTAATGTATTTCAGTGATTTTTTTTTTTATGTATTTCAAATACATTGTGTACATTCCAACTACATATGAAGCCACAATACATTCAAATTTTCGTGTATTTGAATGGATTTCAACAAATACATTCAGATCCAAAGACAAAAAAAAAATAAAAAAAATCAAATACACGACAAATATATTCAAAAACAGTGTGTTTGGCTATTAACAAAATACACTCAAAAAATACAAAGACAAAATACATTCAAAAACAGTGTATTTGTGAGATGTAGATTTTTGAATGTATTTGCATTTGGCTTTTAATAAATACAAACGGCTAGATCTGACACACTATCACCACCAAAAACCCTAATCTCTCCACCACCACCAAAAACCCAAATTTGAGACACCACCACCACCAAAAAACCCTAATCTTTTCACCAGCAACAAAACCCTAATCTCTCCACCTCCACGTCATCTTCTCCGCCGCCATCTCAAAATCAGTGCCATTGCCGCCGCCGCAGCCGCCAACAATACACATGGCCAGATTTGTGCCATCGCCTCACCGGATAGAGTGAAGAGAGAGAGAGAGAGAGAGAGAGAGAGAGAGAGAGGAGTGAGCACAAAGGGAGAGGGAGAGGGAGAAGAGAGAGAGAGAGGCGGCGCGGCCATGGTGGTGGTGTTGAGAGAATATGAGAGAGATTTTATAGAGTTTTGAGAAATGAAAAATCTAAAATGGGTAGTGATTGGAAGAAAAAAAAGATATATGTGCTTGGGTATATAGCTACCATTTGTAATTTAAAAAAGTTAATTAGCTACTAAATATAATTAAATAAAAGGGTAGTTAATATTATTAATTAGGTCTTAAAAGAAGCTACAATGAGTAAAAATTCCTTTTATAATATACACTCCTCAGTATCTGTTAACCAGATCAGCACATAGGCCCATTCAACAACTATAGTTCATTTCCGGCCCAACTTAGTTGATAAGTGGGATATACTTTTAGTTATGTCTTAAGGCAAAATATGTCGCATAAGGCATAACTTTTTGCAAAGCTTTGCATTATGAATTTATTTATTTTACTGAGTGGGAGTTCAAATTCATAACCCAAGGGTATTTAGACGAACACAAAAATTAAATACCAGCAATTTGAGGGGCAAAAACTAAAAGCCACCCCCAACAAAGGTCAATCCCGCAAATTGCCCGTCCTTTATTTCATATTCCAGCTCATCAATTTCCCATCAGTTGTAATTGCAAATGTATATAAGCATAGTTTTTAGATATTTTGGAAACTTAAATAGAAATAAGAACATAGACCGACATTTCTTTTCTCTCTCTTCGTTTTCACCCTTCTAGGGTTTTCATTTCTTTATTTTGTTCCTCGATTTTTCTCAACAGTAACATTAGTCCAATGAACTAGTTATTTACCACGTTTTGATTCCCGTATCATAATTTTGGTTTGCTTGTTCACCAACCATTATATACACAAAGTCAATCATAAAATTCCGTTTCATACCTTTCTTCTACCAGGGCCCAGAGATATACCTTTTGTACTAGTTGGAGCTGTGGTCTAAAAAATTACTTTTGTTTGCTTTGTTATATTTAATTAATTAATGGAGTATTTGTTTATTCAGTCGTTGAAGTCTCCTCTCGCAGTCGCTGTTGGTGTCTTTGTGTCCCTAATTACTACTTCTCCCATTGGAGTGATTGACAAGTTTTGAACATTTGGTACGCGTATCAAAGTTGTTTATGAACTCTTGACGTATGTAAAAGTACAGTATAATTACCCCACTAAACACCTTCCTGGTAGAACTCAATAATTCACAAAAATATTTGTGTATTTTAAAATCAAATACTTGTGTCCCTGGTCATGAAATATTTTCTTGGATGAACTTTGACAAAAACAGTACTTTCTCCGTTTCAAAATACTTGTCATTTTTTCGCTTTTCATAAGTTAATTTAATTAATCTTCGGAGCTTAATTGCATTAAATTAATTTAATATTTAAAATTAAAATTTAGACATTAAAAATTTATATGAAAATTATTATAAATACAAATTAATATAATTAAAAATAAAATTCATATAATTAAAATTTCAAGAAGCGAAAGATTATAAGTATTTTGGGACAAAGAAATAGCTTAATAGTTACTACTACTCCCTCCGGATAAAAAAAAAGAGTCTACTTAGCCATTTACACACCCTTTAAGAAAATACTAACTGTTAAATAAAAGAGAGTTGCTAAATGGCCACACCAATTTGACTCAAATTTGGCCACACTTATGTAAAAATCAACATAACCTCTATTGTACAATTTTAAATTATGATAAACTTTGAGAAAAAAATAGAAATGATATTGAGTAAGCATAAATTATTAAATTTGTCCTAAATAATCATATGAATTTACCTCATTTGAGTCATTGTGGCCAAAATAGTGTGGCCAAAAGACCTAATTGTAAATAAAAATAGGTTATTTGACTAAACTATCCCTAATTAAATAGACATTGAGATTTGATCATATAACAGTTAATATGGGCAAATATGAAAAAATAAAATTAATTATTTCTTGATTTGCTAAGTAAATTTTTTTTTTTTATCTAAGAAAAAAAGCTTAAATGGTTTTTTTTTTTTATCTGGAGGGAGTACTAAGTTATTGACGTGCAATTGAAGAGGGCAAAGACAATTAAACTACCAATTGAGGGTGCGTCTTGGAAAATAAAGGACCTAAATTTAAGACGTCATCGCTAGCAATTGAATGGCTGACAGAATGAGGACAATTTATAGTTGTTGGGATATAAAGAGGGGGGAATGAATCCACGACAACCACGACAAAGAAGAATTCCAGATGTACGTAATTTATGTTTAGTCAAACAAATTTGATCAAAAGTAAGTATACTTTAAGTGATTAAGATATCGTTAATTGTTCATGTCCCCCTTCATCATTCATGTGGTCGAAAAAAACAAAATCTATTTGGCTCTTCAAATTCAAACTACGCCACATAATCCCTCCGTTTCTAATTATTTATTATTTTCTTATTTATAAGTTTGAAATATTAATTAGGAAGAATATTTAATTATTTTTATTTTTATTTATGTCTAAATTATTATCTCTCTATTAAATATTTTGCTCTATTTATGTGTCATCTCCATTAATAATAATAAGAGTAAAATAAAAAAAAAAAAATTTACATTGAACTTTTAAAATGATAAATAATTTAATACAGTTATTTAACCACGATAAATAATTTAAGACAGATATTTAACCGCGAATTTTTTTTTTTGAGACGGGGAGTAATACATATTCCAGAGATTAAAATGGGTAAAATGAATTGGAAGTTGTACTGTATAAAGAAGTGAAACGAAAGAAACGTGGGTTATATATATATATATATATATATCGTGGTGCTTGTGCTGTGCATGAGGGAATAACTCTTTCATCTTCGCTAGCTCATTTTCTTCTTCTGTTCATCATCAAAAATGGCGAGCGAATTAGAGACGTTGCTAAATAAGAAAGAGCAATACTACTACGAGAATTGCCCGGGTTGTAAAGTGGATCTAGGCAAGTCGGGTCAAACTGGTTTGCCCATAAAGGAGCTCCTCACTATATGGGTCGTCATGCTTAGCGCAGGTAATTAATACCCCTTTCTATTTCATCTACCACTACTTTTTTGTATCGCCTCCCTTTTCTTTTAGTCCCTCGGTGAAAAAAAAAAAAAATGGTATTAGTTTAACTTGACACGAAATTTAAAAATAAAATTAATTTTTTAAAATGTATGATGTAAAATAAGTCTGAAATTATCTCATAAATTAAATTATTTTTAAGTATAAAAATATATCAGACAAACTAATAAGAAAATTAATACTCCCTTCGTTCATTTTAACTAATTAGTTTAGTTAAATACTAAACTAATGAATCCAAGACACATATGTTGTCCGCATTCATGATGAGGAATCATAAAACTTAGAATTTTCTCAAAATGTAAATTTCACTAGTGTGTATATGTGCAAAGCTGCGATTTGCATGTGTTCTGAGTTAACCCAGGCAACAGACAGTTTGGAAATGACAACAACAACAATAACAATATACCCAGTGAAATTTCATAATGTTGGGTCTGGAAGGATAAAGTGTATGCAGATCTTATCCTTGGTAGGGAGGCTGTTCTTAAAAGATTCTCGACTCGAGAGAAAACGTGAGGAAAAAGGTCAAATGAGGACAAGCAGTATGAAAATGACAGTTTGGAAATGACGTCAGCTTAAGTAGCATTTCTGGAATGTCATTTTAGCTGACGTCATGTCCAGATGGTCCGTTGCCTCAGTTATTAGAACACATGTAAATCATATTTCACATATGCTTCTAGCATATTTTTGGAATTGTGATAAAGATTTACATACTAGTGGAGTTTCTAGCCAAAATTGCACATTTTTGGAAAAATGCCAAGTTTTAGATAGTTATTGCTAAAAGCCTCCTTAGAGGATCCTTCTCTCAATTTTATCTGTTGATATTCAGACTGATATTTTTATTCTTTGGTTTCTGTTTCGTGGGATTCAACTCTGATCAGCACTTCCAATTTCATCTCTCTTTCCATTTCTTTATTTCATGGTAAGTTCACTCAACTGCTTGGTCTGTCCTTTTAGTTTAAGTTTTCCGAAAAATACACATGTTTAAGTCAAACTGAAATTTAAGAGGCAGAATTGAAGAGAATCTACTCAATCTTTAGAATAAAATATTGAGATAATAGCTCTTGTTAATAACTTGATCTGTCAAGGCCTCATAGTTTATGGATATGATCTCTTTACTCTGTGGATCTCTTACTAAAAGTTTTAGCTTTAGGTACAACCAATTTATATTGTTGAATATATATAGTTCTACACACCCTGCTCCTTCTTTCTAGTTTGTTGATTTGATTTGATGTGATTAATGTTGTTGAATTAATTCCTTTCTACACGCCCTGACCCTTCTTCCTAGTTTGTTTATGTGATTTGATTTGATTAATGTTGTTGAATTAATTCCGTTCTACATGCCCTGGCCCTTTGTTGACTTGATTTGATTCTTCTGAACTTAATTAGATGTTTTACCGATGAATTTCCAGTTCACTAACAGCTTTTTACATTTCTGCAACCTGTCTTGCCAGAGCTTTAATGGTTTTGAATGTTAACCATTCGAAATTATGATTACGACAATTGTTAACATGCATAAGGGATCAGTTTGCATTTGTAACCTCTGCCCTATCGCCTTGTCGATTGTGTTTCTTGAAATTGGCCCCCTTTGTTATTTTATTTGATTGCATAAATCTTAATGTCTATACTGCTATATTTTATTGCTAACGTTATTTTTATTTCAGCTGTAAAAAACTGATTATTAAGCTCGAAATCTTAGCTTATTTGAAGGTATCGCATTTTGCATGCATAAAACTTGTCAAACAGGGGACGACAGTTCTTATCATGAAGATAATTTCATGCTATATTACGACAATTCATTGCCTTCCTAATTTTGGCTTCCTGTACAGATAAAGGACTTTCACATTGCAAAGAGAGAGGAAGATATTAGTACATATGCAGGTTATGTAGGTAAGCTTATTTCATGCCAAATTTTTTATGTTGAGATATATGATTATATAAAGGTCTGTCGAAAAACTGCTTATCAATTTCCTGAAATACTGAAGGTTCTGCATATATGCTTGGAAGAGCTTTGACATCTGTCTTTTGGGGAACAGTGGCTGATCGATATGGACGAAGACCAGTTATAATTTTCGGCACTTTTGTAGTGTACGACTAATCTTTATTGAAATGTTCTCTCTTTTAGACTTCACTTAAATGTCAACAAGTTTATATCTTTTGCTTTAATTGTGCTTCAGGGTTGTTTTCAGTACTCTCTTTGGTCTTAGTGTCAACTTTTGGATGGCAGTCATTACACGATTTCTTCTCGGTTTCTTAAATGGTTTGATTGGACCAGTAAGGGTATGCTATCAGTTTAATTCCATCGTACAGTTCAGAACTACTCTATTAAGATATTTACCTTCCATTCTTAGGCATATGCTTCGGAAATTTTTCGTGAAGAATATCAAGCACTGGGAATGTCAACGGTAATATGCTCTTTAGTTTTCGGTTATGCAAATGATTTCTAACAAAAGAAATGGAAAGAATGCATTTCTGAATGACCATTTAGGCAGTGGATTTTAGGGAATTTATTTTGTTTTTATTATATGTTTGAATTGTTTCAGATTAGTAGTGCATGGGGCATTGGATTGATTATTGGCCCAGCTTTAGGAGGCTTCCTTGCTCAGGTATTTTCTTTTCCTTAGCTATTTCCTTTTTGTAAGAGAAATTTCATAGCCTAAAATCCTTAATGTTTCTACTTAAAAGTTTCTCTGCAAATCTTAGCAAGAGAATTGAAGAACATTATATTTTGAGAAAATTTCCATCAGCATATATGCTCTAAATGTCTGCTTTTACCTAAGCCTGCAGAGAAATATCCAGCTGCATTCTCAAAGGATTCTATATTTGGGAGGTATTCTGCCTTTTTTCTTTTCATAATTGTGTATCTCCTTCTGTTGCTTGAATTGCTCCTCGACTCCAACGTATGATCTTTTTCTGCAGATTTCCCTACTTCTTGCCTTGCTTATGCATATCAATATTTTCCTTGGTCGTGGGTATTGCTACATTTTGGCTGCCGGTAAATCTATATGATTATGTTAAATCTTGTTTGCAGTCATCATACAATTAGTATTTCACATCCGGAGCAAACTTGAACTTCACATAAACTTTTAATGGACAATTATTACATATTATTTCAGATACCCATATTACTTTAATTTCCGTTGTTGCTGAGAATGAGAATCGTCTAGCCATCTTTTGCCATTTAATATTTCAAATTGTTTTTGAGCTTCTGTACATTCGTGAGGCGGGTGGGAAGGGCTTGTTCTAGTTGAAGCTCTAGTTCTGATTTAAACTTACCCCGAGACATATCGAGGTTCGTCTTAGTTCTTTTTCTTGTTGGTGTTGGGAGCCTACAACATGTTGAAGGAGAGCAAACTAAGGCTTAACTGGTGAAGTGGAGGATTGAGTCGGGAGTTTCTTTTTTGGGATGATTACATTTTTGGACTGCTGAAACGAATAATAGCCAGCAAATGTATAGGTTTGTATATTAAGTATAATTATACATATAATATACATCTTGTATACATACAATATACATAATCAGTGTGTAGGTTTTATATATTTTGGCTAGCGCCCATAACTAATTTCGGCCAGACGGGCCAAAAATGAGAAAAGCCCGGATAAGAAGTTGTGTGGTAATATAGGGTGTATCTCTGGTGTTTTGGTGATGAGAAAACTCTTTAAATATAATGGGACTCGTTTCTTAACCTTACCTACAACATATGGATTTCTGAATTTCTCTAATCACTTTAATCCGTGCGTCTTCGTTTCTATTTTCATATAGTATTCATCCTTAAAGATCATGGATTGCAGGAAACATTACACAATCATGAATCAAGAATGCCGCCTCAAAGTTCATACAAGGCTCTAGAGGCTGCATCTGATACAAAAGAAGGGTATGAATCAACCCCAAAAGAAAGCCTTTTCAAGAATTGGCCATTGATGGCGGTCATCATCTTATACTGTGTCTTCGCTCTTCATGATATGGCTTACTCCGAGGTATACCGTAACTTCTAACCCAAATTAAGTTACTGTAGGATACAATCTTTGCATCATGATTATGTAGGCATCTTCTATTATAAAACATAAAAAAGATAAAGCTATGCATATTTTGGCATGACATCTGTTAATTGCATGTTGTCATGCGATGACTTTACTGGAAACAAATTGTATTAGATATTCCTAAGGGACAATGTCGATTTATGTTTTATGCTGATTTGTGTTCCATATCAATGCTGCACCAGTGCAAAGTTTTCGGCCCCAGCATTCCACTGTAAACTTTTAGTAAAGTTCTTTTTTCTCATCTTTGAAAATATTATAAGTGATAAGCTCTGGCGTTCAACTTTCAATCTCCTTGTCTGCGTAGTCGTTATTCTGTTACTTGTATTTTATGTGTGTGCTATTTGCAACTCTAGGGGTATATGAAGAATGAAATACAACAAATTTATCATATCAAGAGATTTTAAGACTTCTAAGAACATCCCATTGTAGCTTCATTACTATTTGGGTATCAGTGATTGTGAGTTGCAAAACACAAATAGATTCTATTCAATTTGTTGGTAGGTTTTTGAAATTCCCTCCAGTGTAAACATAATTAAAATGTAGACCATACTTGTTCTTTCAATCTTCTGGCACCAGGGGCATTGCATAAATAATCCATTTCATCGTGTCATCAAAAAAAAAAATATCCATTTCATCATCCCATACCCTATTTGCCTCTGCAGATCTTCTCATTATGGGCTGTGACCCCTAGAAAGTTTGGAGGGTTAAGTTACTCAACTGTTGATGTTGGTGAAGTACTGTCGATCTCAGGTACATGCCAATTTTCTAGTAAATTAAATTCTTTTGCAGATAAATGAACCTTGCATGCCATTCTTTTGTCCAACTAATTTATTTGCTTCTTGCTTTTTGTTTCTTCATCTTTGATTTGATTAGGAAGAAGCGCTTGCTGTATTCACGTAGTCAAAATTAACACCTTTTAGGAAATAAGATATTTTAATCTATAATATCAAACTTGATACGATCCTTTCAAAAAAAAAAAAAACTCTGTTAGATCTACTAATGCAACTAGTTAAATAGTAAAGGAAAGAGTAAAGGAGGAGCAGAATTTGATCCATTAAATGCGACTAAAGTACATAGATTGTACATAATTCAGAAGCACTCTTACTACTCGTTTATGTTTAGAACTACTTTTTTCTAATTGTTTATGATTATAGCTAGTAAGGTTCTACAATAGTTCAAAATAACTTGTTAGTTCCTCTTTCTATTTATGCCTCCTGTTGGAAGATTTGTCGATATCAAGGTCTTTTCGCTTAAAATGAAAACTAATTCTATGTTGGCTATGATTGCGTCAACACACATGACCAGTCTTCATATTAGTAGGTAATTATTTTTGCTATTATCTTTGTAGGATCGTAATTGGATTATTTGTTCATTTTCGTTCTTGAAAAGCATACTAGAGCACAATTATGCTGCCAAATATTACTATTCTCTAGAAGGTCAAGCAGAATTAAGGATTTTAGATTGGTAATCAATAGAAGAATTAGCTCAAACAGAAAAGTTATTTTCAAAGCGTCTTGAGTTATCTGCTGTCTTGTTTGGCATAGATAGAACTACAGCTAATACATTTCATTTCATGTAGTGATAAGATATTACGTACTGAAATTACAGTGGCGTTTCAGGATGTGGCCTTCTAGTCTTTCAACTAACTCTGTATCCATGGGTTGAGAAGTATGTTGGCCCTATCATCATTGCTCGAGCATCAGGAGTAAGTACTTGACTTGTAAAATATGTTAAACTCTTGAGTTCTATCCAGAATTCCAGAAAATCTATAAGTAACTTAAAATTCCGTGATATGATCAGGTTTTGTCAATTCTCTTGTTGACAAGTTACCCTTATATCGCTATGCTGTCTGGGATCACCCTCTCTGTGGCGATAAATTTTGCATCCCTAATGAAGAATGCTTTGTCTGTAAGTGCTCTTTTCAGGTTTCTGTAATTTATCTTCCTAGTCGATCTATTCTTGCTACCAAGTAATTTTGTGTGCATACAAAGAGCGATGATGAATGAAATATGGAAGTGAATGTGATATTCTGAGAAAAGTAAACCTCTCTTTTAATCAATCTCTCACTCTCTCTCTCTCATGAAAAAGTTATAGCTAATAGGAGGCTGTTGTTAGAAAAAGAGTGCTGCAAATGGACAAAGTGAGAATCATATGAAGACTCTTAACACATCATGGTTTTAATTAAGATTAAAGTAATATCGAACAAATATTGAGATAAAACCCGAGTCTTGAGGTGTAAGATCATTATGTGAGAAGTGGTTCCGCTTAGGGCATTGAGTTTTGAACTAGTAGATTGTCACGAGTATATGATATACCACTCATATGGGCAGGGGCGGAGCTAGTAGCCCGCGCGGTTCGGCGGAACCCAGTATCTTAAGTCTAAACTCTGTATTTGTCTTAGAAAATTTATTGAATCTGTGCAAATTATTGATCTAGAACCCAGTGACTTAAAAATGCTAGAATCAGGAACCCATAAACTTCAAATCCTCGCTCCGCCTCGGCATATGGGAGTAACATTTCTATACGTGAACGATTTCTACATGCCAATATGGTAATTTATGATCTCAAATTCTAACATTGACTTTCGAATTGCCTTCACAGATCTCAATCATAACAGGGTTGTTATTGTTGCAAAACAAAGCAGTGGTAAATTCTTCATTGCTCTCTCCTTTAAAGCTATATCTTGTAAATGTCAATTGCAGAACCATTATATCATCCATGCCATATGCTTCACTTCGTTTTGGTCTGATATTAAATAATTTTTAACCACAGGATCAGCGACAACGAGGGGCTGCTAATGGACTTTCCATGACAGCAATGTCATTTTTCAAAGCTCTCGGTCCAGCTGGGGGAGGAGTACTGTGAGTTCACTTGTTTTTTTTAACACTTACCATTCAAAATAGTTTACGACATTTTGGAAAAGATAGGGGAATTGGTTGACCAGTATCTTCCAAATTGAATTTTGATAAATCTTGCTGAACAGAACAGACTGTATTCATTTTCTGGTGATGCTTGCGGGGGGTGGAAAACCAGAATGTGTTTACCTGGTTTTGCTTTAGAAACAGGAATATCAATCTCTGTTCTTACAGCTAAAATTGTCGCCTTTTCTTGATTTGTGCAGCTTTTCTTGGGCACAAAAAAGGCTTGACGCTTCCGTTCTTCCAGGTAATGATCATAATGTATCTATGTTCGTTGTTAGAATAGCTGAGTTCAGCTGAACCCATCGCATATAAATTGCATCCGCCTATGCTCTTTGCTTTCTCTGATCTTTATTTCTGTTGTGCTCTACATGAATACAGGTGTTCAAGTGGTATTCTTTGTGCTGAATGTGATTGAGGCAATTGGTGTATTGCTGACATTCAAACCATTCCTAGTTTCAACACAACATAATTAGAGGAGAGCTTATGGTCTTTTTCATTAATTAGTGCACCTGAGCTCTCTTTGTTAATTACTACTATATATATATAAGGGACAACAAAAGGGCTTTTTTAGTCCTCACAAAACTTTCCCAAAATATCAAACTTTTCAATTAATTACTTCTAGGTCCTAACCTTATTTTTTAAAGTCAAATTTATATTTTGTTCTTATGGTCTACTTTTTTAAAAGTTGTTGAACATTCTGTCTTATTTACTTATTTTCTATCCGGTGGTACCCGCATTGGAGCTCGCCGAATATAGATTCGGGTCACATAGGGCTCAATCGGGGGAAGCGCTCCCTACCAAGGATTTTTTCATACTCAGGCTCGAACTCGAGATCCCTGGTTAAAGGAGGAACAACCTCATCCGCTGCACTTTATTTTCCCTATTGCTTTCTTCTGTTGATCTTATCTATTAACCTAAAAAATAGTCGTTTCTTCGCTAAATATTCTTGCTTCTTGTTGCTCTTTGTTTTCTTCGTTTTCATTTGTTGCTTATTAAAGATTTTTACATGTAAGCATTTCTTTTACTTTATATTTGTACTATGAAATTTGAGAATTTCTGAAAATTCTTTTACTTTATATTCATACTTTAATGAGCTCATATGTGTTTACCAAGATTAGTGCAAAAATGATTTTCAGATAGTTTTTAACAGTAAAATAAAGATAATATTATCAGTTAAGATCGGGTTATCTTTAAAAATCTCTTGTTTGGTTAACTAAAATTAATTTTTTAAACAAAATGAATTTGAAGTAGGGCGGAATTAGAGTGTCAGCTACCGATTTGATCGGATTCGGTAGCACTTTGGTTAAAATTTGTCTTAAAAGTTCATTAAATATGTACAAATTATTAATTTAGAACTAAATAACTTAAAAATTTAGAATTCGAAACTCATATATTTCAAATTATGGCTTCGCATTTAATTTGAAGTAAATAATTTCATCAAAATGAAAGTTAAGATATTAAAGGAGTGAAATGAAAGTTTTGCTTTTTTATATTGAAAATATACTTATTTGAAGTTTAATTGTCCGTATAGTCAGTAATCGATGTAAGAAAGATTCTTCTATTATTACCAACATAAATTATATTTTTTTAATTAAAATATTATTTTTTATCTCTGGAGTTGCACGGGCCTCGTGAAACTAGTCTTAAATATAAATGTCATTTTTGTCTGCTGGCAATTGTTTTTAGGTTAGAGGGTATTTTCTTTATGTTTGTGTAGGATGTGAAACTTCATTCAGACATCGAGTTATAATATAGTTGATTAATGAAATGAAAATTTACATATTTGAAAACTCGAAAAAACATTAGGTGTTTTTACTCGGAGCATGCACTAAGCCATGGTTAACTAAGAAATATAGCCAGGAATTATGCATATTAATTAACCACAATTAAGTAATAATCCTCATGTAAAACAGTGTTTTAAAGGCAGTTTCGGGACTCATCTCGAGGCTAGCCCCGGGGCGGGCATAGGCAAAACGCCTAGGGGCTTACGTGTATGGCTTAGTTCAGTGAGGCTTACGTCCTAAGCGCCCGACTGTACGCCCTAAACACGCCTAACGCTCAAGGCTCGGGGCTCGCCTAAGAGTTCTTACACAAATTATGTGTCAAATTCTCCAGTTAACATTATCGATCCTCATAATTCTTTACTAAATGAATGATGCTTAATAGTTTGATTCATTTATAGAAATAAGACGATTGAGAATAACTTAAATAACGAATCGTAGTATTGCATATTTACTATTTGAGAACACTGCGAGGGTGAACATCACTTAACATTTCTTTTAAAAATATTTTGCCGAATTTTACATCTTTACTTGCCATTAGTCTTCACGTTTTTGTCTTGTGTCTCAAAATTATCATAGTTTATTATTTTGTTAGTTGAAATTAATTTTATTTTTATTCATGAAGGAGTGATGTTTTAATTATAATTTGGTAAAGCTTATTGATTATTTTCTTTTAGAGAGGTAAATTGCATAGTATTGTTGACACCCAATTTTGTCCCGCCTCTCCTCCGAAATACCTATTTACGCGTCTAATATTTTTTGGAAAATTAAAAAATATATTTATATTTTTTACTATAATTATTAGCCTCTTATCAATACCGGCGTTTCATTATTCTATTACAGTTACTAGCCATTATTATTATTATTATTATTATTATTATTATTATTATTATTATTATTATTATTATTATTATTATTATTATTATTATTCACAATTTTTATCATTTCGGCATTTTACCAGCTTACGCACACGCATCGCATTTATCTTTGCATAATTAAATAATAGTGTTTATTTACTGTGGATTTTCGAAATATTATTGCACGGCTATTACAACGCCATTTTTTATCTGAGCACTAATAATTGCATATTTTATAGTAAGTAATATTTTAACACAAGTTATTTAAATAGGTCTTTTATTTAAATATAGTAGCCCAATCAACCCATACTATTTTCGGACCAATTCATAAATCAACCCACATTTTTAATTTACCTGGCCACATTTTAATTCAATCAGCCCATTCTTTTAATTCAGTAGCCCAAATCGATTAGCCCACATTTTAAATACCCCAGCCCATATATTTTAGCCCACCACATCCAATACCCGACCCGACCCGGACAGCCCATTCTCTTCCTAAACCTAAACCCCCCCTTTTCTTTTCTTTTCCTTTTCCTCTTCCACCCACCGCCTTCACCTTTCCTCTCTTCTCTCCTCTCCACCATGCCGCTCCCCACTCCTCTCTGTCCCCATCTCCTCCACACCCCGCTCCCACTTCCCTCTGTTCCCCACTTTCTCCTGTCCCCCCACGCCACTGTCACCCCCACTTCGCCCTGTTCCCCATCACCTCCCCCGCCCCTCTCTTTCATCGTCATCGTCATCGTCATCGTCATCTCCTCTCCACTCACCTCTGTCCGCGCTTTTCACAAGAAACCCTAACTCGCCACTATAAATACTAGTCCTTGCATCCATTTTAGGGAGGGGTTTTCGATTCAAAAAATTCTCCAAGAAACAGAGGTTTTGCTAGTGGCTAAAATCCCCTTTAAAATTGAAATTCTGAAGCAAGTTTTTCGAAACCTTGGGATTCTCTAAAATATGAGTTTTTTTTAGTCGCCTATAATTCCTTAAAATACGAGTTTCATTAGCAGTTACAATCTTGTTTTATTGTCAAGTCAAAATACTACATCAATTTTGTTTTCGTTTACCTTGTTGTTGATGTGAATCCGAGCCTCGCAAACTCGGATTTGGTAGTTTTCGAGTGTAGATCGGAGACTCGAAGCCTCACTTCGCTGCACCCGAAGAAAGTAATTTCTCCTCCTTTAAGCCATTTTGCTTACAGTCGGGTCTATATGTATATCTATTCTGCTTGGTGTTTAGATGATCTCGTTTTAGTTTGATTGTGTGCTGATCTTATTTCCTGTTTATTATGTGTTTGTTAATGTTTGTGATTGATTGTTAAAATTAATGGTTAGTTTAGCATTGTTAGCAGCTTTAGCATTATAAGTTTGTTCCGTTTAGTTTAATATAGTGTCGTTTGCTTATATGTCAGTTTAGCTGCTATTGTATTATTACTTTAATGTAGTCCAGTTTTCGGTTCGGTGTTAGTTTTTGTCGTTATGATTAGCCTTTAAGTATGTTGCTAGTTCTTATGCGAGTTTGGATATCACTAAACCATGTGTTTATGGATGCTGTCTAGTACCCTATTTGAATGGTATTCATGTTTAATCCATCTTAGTCATATATTCTCATGTAATCAGGCCATGCTTAAATCGATAATTTCCTCACATGCCTACTAGTTTTGAGCCTAAGTTTGCCTGTACATTTAACTGTTGTCACTTGTTATACTACATGTTCGTTAGGTATGTTCATTAGTTGATAGTTTGTATACTCTGTTTAGTACAGTAGCACGCTTAAAGATCAATTTGCTATGTGGTTCTCTCTTGACTGACCCTCCCTTGAAGATCCATGGGAGGTCTTAAAGCCCGACAAAATGTTAAAGCGACTCATTTTCCAATTATGTGGTGTCTTTGCATGTAAATGAATTCGAAGAAGTGTCGAAGCTTTAGCATGACTGTCTGAGTTTGTATTCATTTAGTTTGACATAGAAACTGTTCTGAGTTTGTTTGGACTGAATAATGAGTTTTGATCCCTTAATGGACATTCCTTAGTTGTTTTCTTATGCTAATTTGAAGATATGTCTAGATAAAAGCTTAATCTTAAAATGATCCTAACTTGCCAAGGATGTGCTAGTGAACTTGTTTGAAATATGTGCAGGCCTGTAATACATTAGTATTGGTCATAGTTGTTTAGTTTACATAGGTGTTTGTTTGAGCAGGTCTTGTATACCATTTTGGCTATTTATGTCCATTTGCACATCTTTCCTTTTTTCCTCAAATCTTGAAAGCATATCTCCAGTTTCAATCCCTTTAAATTGATTATTGATCTTGACTTTACATGAAAGTTTAGACATCTTTAAAAGTGTCATTTCAAATGGTTTAACTACTGATTATATTCCTCATGCTAGCAGTTTATTGAATAGTATGAAAGGAATCTGTTAAGAGTGTTGTTACCTTCCTGGGTTTTAATATTGGATCCTTGAATTGACATCAAAATCCCGTGGTTGGTAGTATTTGATCTGTGCGTAAACCTGACTAAACTGAGATGAATTTATGTTTGCTTGAGGTTCTAACTTGTTCAAGTTTTTTTTTTCCTTTCTTTTTTTTAAAAGAATTTTCCAATCCCCATTTGGCTATCTTGTTTGCTTGCTGTTGTTGTTGTGTTTTGACATTGTTGTGCCCCCTTGGTAGAAATTTGGAAAGCCATTGCATTAGTTAAGACTTCGAATTTCCATCTGTTGCAAACTAATGCTAAATAAGGGTTGTTGAGCCTCCTATTGCTATGTCAAATGTTACTATGAACATATTGTTTCTGTGTTGCTGAAGTCTATTTCACTCTGTTAACGTACTGTAGGAATTTCATAAATGCGTGTTGGCTGAATTGCTTGTATATACTTCAAATATACACAATCTGCTGAGTTGTTTTGAGCTTACATCTTATATGTTTAACGTTATTTATCAATCGTATACTAATTCTTTTCTTTTCAGCATGACCATCGCATACGAGTCCGAGGGACTTGTCTCCTTTTTTCGCATTCGGTGTTGGGCTAAAAGCCCAACGAAATCTCCCTCGCATCAGCTCTGTCCACGGCAAATAAAATGTTGTGCCAAAGCCCAAACGAAAAAACAGCAGCAGCAGTTCTAAAAATGGGCTGAGCCCATTAAACTATATTGGCTCTTCTATTTTTATTTCTGTGCATTTAATTTGTATGGCATGATTAACTATTTATTTTGTTTTTGTTTTCTTAACTTAGATGAATTCTAGTAAATTTAGTGGGGTTTAGTCTTAGTTATGGGTAGTTAATTTAAGAGAAACTAACAATTAATTCCATAAGTTATTCTCTTCTTTTCATGCTTTTATTTTATTTGGAATAATTGATTTGCAAAATGGCATGACTATATATTTTAAGTAAAGGGAATCACATTTTTATCATAAACGTTTCAAAACGTCACTAATACGCAATTATAAGTATATTTTAGAAATAACTCTTCAAGTTTGAATCAATCATGCATATTTTTAGCTAATAAGCATTGTCACACCCCATTTTAACCGGGTCGATTTAGGAGTATGACGTATTGGTGATTCCTGTTTATTTTGTTTTAAGGAGTCGCCACCTAATTAATTTAATGGTGAATTAGGACACCAAAATGTTAACTAAGGTAAAGTTGAAACTAAACCCTCGTTAATAGTCTGATTAACCAGTGTGATTCTAGGTAAGGGCTCTATATTATTCTAAAGGGAAGGGGTTAGGCATCCTTTAGAATCCGTTAACTTACGGTTATCCGACCAAACTTAGGTTAATTAATTGGATCAAATATAATGCTTAACTCTTAAGAAAAAATAGAGTTGTAAATATTATTGAGGTTTTAAAAGAAAATATAATGAAATTTATAAGTGCATGGTAATCCACTTAAAATAAAATTTATAAATGTTGTTGAGTTTAAACTTATAATTTTATTATACAAATGAGGCTTGCAAAATATAGTGATTTGTATATAGATAGAAACTTTTTAAATAAGACTTAACCAATTTAATCTTCAGAACAGAATTATATTGTATAAATATAGTGATGTAGAAAATCTAGACTTATTTTTGAATAGTAAAAAAAATAGATAAGTTTTCTTCCTCTTATTAACTAGGTATAGCTGAAAATATACATGATTAGCTCCGAACTTGAAGGGTTTATTTATAAAATATGCTTGAACTTATATTTGCATATTAGTGGTGTTTTGTAAATTAAGATAATAAAATATGATTCCTTTAACTCAAAAATATGAATTTATGCCATCAATTATTCTAGAAGCAAATATTATAGATTCTATAAATAATTTCTATGTGGAAAGAAGAAACTGAAAACTTATGGGATTAATTATTGATTTTATTTAAACTAACTACCCATTATTAAAACTAAACCTACTAATCATTAGGTTCATCTAAATTAAGAAAATAAAACAAAATAAAGAGTTAGTCATACAATACAAATTAAATGCACAAAATAAAATAGAGGTGTAGAAAGATGTAATGAGATTAGCCCATTTTGGGCTGATGCTGTCTGCTGCCACTGTTATGGGCCTCGGTCCAGAATTCCTTTTTAATTTTTTTGTTGCAGATGGGATGACTCGAGAGGAGGATTTTGTTGGGCTTTTAGCCCAACATCGAATGCGGAAGACGAGGAGTCCCTCGGACTCGTATGCGATGGTCATGCATAAAAATAAAAAGAAAAGGATTAGTATATGATTTATAGAAAAGACTAAGCATACACAATATAAATTTAAAAGAAGGAACAAGTTTGAATTGTCACGACCAATTCCCTAATGAAAGAGATCAAGTGAACATACGCCACAATTTTTGAACCAAAACACGTTTAACTACTTAATCTGACGTAGCAGATTTTGAAAGGAAAAAAAAAGAAATTCAACTTGGCAAGCCGAACTCAACTTAACTTGGCAACCAGGAAATATTCTCAATGATCAAAAAATGAAAAATGAAAGATGGATCAGATAGGGAAGACCCAGGCACAAAATCCACAAGCTGACAGTTCGCAACATAATATAAAGAGAGGTCTTATCCCTACTTCTTAACAAGCTGCTAACCTAATGGCAGAATCAAACAAATAGCACACAAACATAGCTTATAAGTTGAGGATACTGAATCTCAAAACATGGTTCAGCTTCAGCTGTTAGACCAAAACTCAACTAAAATGCATTCGGAAACTATAGTTTGACTGCAGTGACTTGACATTTAATTGAAGAAATGATGTAAGGGTCACTCTTTAGCTTCTTATTTGAGGACGGAGAATGGCAGTAACTAACTTCCTATTCCTTCCCCTTTTTCCAATATCCAGTCAAGTATATCTGGTTTTTCTTCCTAATATAAAAGTCCGAATCAAATAGCTGGCTAAACTTTTGAAGAGTAAACGAGCACCATACAGGAGGGACAGGCAGTCCATAATCAAATACATTATCATCCTATGCAGATGCATATTTTTAAATAATATTCTCATGTAAAACAGAGTCAGAATTAGAAGAAAAAAAAAAGTTTAGACAACTGCCCATGCACAGAAGGTCTATAACTGAGATATATTAAAACAGGGTAGAGCTATGCAAACAAGTCTTGTCAAATCCCAATCCTAATGTTGGTGTAACTACAACAATGAAACATTAATTGCAGCTTGGGGAATGCATGTCTCCTGTCATTTTAATCCTATAATTATCAAAACTGATGGAATTTTCTACTGAGCTCTTTTTAAGCAAGTACAATAGCACATTTGTCAAGAAAGAAGAAGACACAACAAATCCTTAAACAAATTAAACCTCCATGATAGACAAAGAAAGACGTATGCAAACTGTAAGCAAAATAAAGATATGCGAACAATGCATAAACCCACAACTTTTTTTTCATTATTTGATAAGCAGTCTCAACACCTTAACCCATTCTAATTCAAGCAAACCACCATATAAGCTTTGAACTTAACATAAAAAATCAGCAAAGAAACTGAACAGATATGAGACTGGTCGTTATTTTCTAAGTGGATAATTTATTAGGTAGAAAGATTCAAATAAGTTCGACATCATTTTAAAGCAAAAACCACTCATATTTACGATCATGCAATGGCAAGAATAAATGCTTGAGAGCACATCATTTATACACCAATCTCTGAACCTCAATATTACTTTTCGAAAATTTTAGATCTGTGAACTCTAGCCATGAAACAGGACTACACTTAAGGTTCAAAAGGCATTCAAAGGATTAAATAGGTTTACTTTAAACATAGAGAAACTCAACCATACATAACTTAGACTTAGAAACAACTTTTTAGGTAATATTTGACTGCAGCAACTAGATAGTGACTTGAGGACTTAAATCATATCATTTGGACAAAAGACCATGAATTTACTGACTATACTAGACTTAAGCATACAGAGTAATGGCATGGATTTAGATTTTCAACTCACAGGGAGCTGGCATATGAAAACCTAAGTAAATTATCAATGGGTTATCTAAAGCAAAATGGATCTTGACAGCACATTTGACCCTCTTTCGACTTCATGTTACATATTACTAACAGGATTCAAGTGATTTGAACTCCAGCAGGCAAATCATAAGGAAGTTAGGCATATTTATTAAATTTTCTATTAACAGTTTCAAGATCCAAGTCCAAAACATGATCATCAGATTATCAAACAACTAGTTTATCATTTTTAACCAAAAACAATATACAATATAGCCTCTAATATGATGTTAAACCAAATTCAGTATACTCAGGTCATATCACAGGAATTTGAGACTAATATCCTCATTATAACGCATAATACCAAACTGGTATACGACTGAACCACATATTTAGCTGGAACTTAAAACATGCTGATTACCCGACTGAACATATAATTGTCACTTAAATAATGCAAAAATTACAAAAATCAAAAGGGGAAGAAATCACCTTTTTCGGGTGCAGCGAAATGGGTACGAATCTTCGACCTACACTCGAAACATTTCAAATTTGAAGCTGCGTATGCTCGGATTCAAACGAACACCCCCAGCAAAAACAGAACAAGATCTACTATTTTGTGACGATATCGAGCAAATTGAAAGCTGATGTTTTAAAGGGGGAGAACTGGAACAATTAAATACTTGTATTTTGAAAGAAAATCTAGCGATTCAAAGACATTGATTCTTGGGGATTTATGGGGTTTCAGAACCTCTCTAAACGGCTCAAGATAGGATTATTTATAGGATGGATTAGGGTTTTGAGTTTGAGAGGAGCGGGGACAAAGGGAAGTGGAGTGACAGACGCACGGGGTGTCAGAGGTATGGGTGTGACAGGGTGAAGTGGGGTGGCAGTGGCATGGTGGTATGGGCGTGGGGAGGCGAGGCGACAAAGGGGAGTGGGGTGTCAGAGGAAACGGGAGAGACAGAGGGGACAAGAAGATATGGGGGAATGAGAGAAGGGATGAAGACGTTGACGGAGAGAAAAAGGGAGGAGGGGAAGGGAGAGCCGCGGCGGAGATGAGAGGAAAGAGGGGAGGGGAGGCGGAGACGAGGAGAGAATGAAAGGAGCGGCGGGGCGTGTGAAAAATGTGAAGGGGATAGGGAACCCTACCCATTTTCATTTAATTAAGAAAACGGGTCGGGTCCCTTTTGGGCTGGACCAGATTAATGGATAATGGACCGGGGTATTTAAAATGTGGGCTAATCGATTTGGGCTAGTGAATTAAAAGAATGGGCTGGTTGAATTAAAATGTGGACTGATTTATGAATTGGTCCGAAAATAGTATAGATTGATTGGGCTACTACATTTAAATAAAAAACCTATTTAAATAACTTGTGTTAAAATATTACTTAATATAAAATATGCAATTATTAGTGCTCAGATAAGAAATGGCGTTGTAATAGCCGTGTAATAATAATTCGAAAATCTACAGTAAAATAAATACTATTATTTAATTATGCAAAGATAAATGCAATGTGTGTGCGTAAGCTGATACAATGTAAAAATTGTGAATTATAATAATAATAATAATAATAATAATAATAATAATAATAATAATAATAATAATAATAGTAACTGTAATAGAATAATGAAGTGCCGGTATTGATAAGAGGCTAATAATTTAGTAAAAAATAAATATATGTATTTTTTAATTTTCTAAAAATATTAGAAGCATAAATAGGTATTTTGGAAGAGAGGCGGGACAAAATTGGGTGTCAACAAGCATAATTAATAAGAAATGATTCACTTCCTTTTGAATCCTATTTACAAGTCTAGATTTCCTACACTACTATATTGATATAATGTCGTTTTATTCCAAGTTAAATTGGCTAAGTTTTCTCTTAAAAGCTTCTACTTATATACAAATCATTATATTTTGCAACTCTCATTTTACAATAAAATTAGTATTTTAAACTCAACAACATTTATAAGTTTTATTTTTAAGTGGACTACTATGTATTTCTTCAAGATAGTTTAAATAGAATCATTATGTTTCCTTTAAAACCCTAATAACATTTATAACCTATTTTTCTTAAGATTTAAGCATTATATTTAATCTTAATTAACTAACCTAAGTTTGGTCGGATAACCGTAGTTAACGGATTCTAAAGGATGCCTAACCCCTTCCCTTTAGGATAATATAGAGCCCTTACCCAGAATCACATTGGTTAAGCAGACTATTAACAGAGGTTTAGTTTTAACTTTACCTTAGTTAACATTTAGGTGTCCTAATTCACCGTTAAATTAATTAGGTGGCGACTCCTTAAAACAAAATAAATAGGAATCACCAATATGTTGTACTCTAATTTTAACCCGGTTAAAATGGGGTATAACAAGTATATATGATAGTAGTATGCTTTAGAAATTGTGATTCTTTTATTATTTGAAAGTTAAGGGGCTAAAAATGATTTGTATCTCATAATAACTTTTAAATCATTGCAGTTATTTATACTTGTAAAATCATGTTAGAAGTTTTGCTTTCTATAAGTTTCTTAATCATGTTATTAATTTTTTTAAACTATTTATATATATTTTATAATTTTTGTGTCATTATACTATTTTACTATATTATAAATTAAATTTTAAAGATCCATAGGGCTTACGTCCCGTACTAAGTAAAACGCCCAGCCTCACGCCCTCGCCTTTTAAAACACTGATGTAAAATATATACTACAACACACATGTTGCTTGGTGTATGTACTGATATCAGATATATATTTTTCATGAGTGATGTATATATAGGCCTAATAATGACATCACGAGAATAAGTTTTTATCTAATTTTCATCAACTGCATACTTAATGTTATGCATATCATATACATTTTTCGACAAAGGGCCAGATATGCCCTTCAACTATACAATATTGCATGCATATGTCTGTCGTTTAAATGTTGTCCCACGCATGCCCTTAACATTACTTTTTGGGGGGTTACTCATGCCCTTGGTTTAACGAAAACCTGAAATAAATATTGGAGGGCATATTTGTTCAGTTTCGCATAGTATAGGGGCATATTTGATCCATTGAAATTCCTAAATATTATGGCACAAAATATCATTGCATTCCAAAATATAAAAAGCATTTGCAATTACAATCCATCCACTATTACATTACATCATTATACAATTAAAAGATCAAATGCAATTACAACCATCTTTTAAAGATTGTTTTCACAAACAAGAGCACCATTTTCACTTTTCATTTTTTTTAAACTAATGATAATATCATTTTTATTTTTCAATTTGTTGATGACTTGGATATTTCTTTCTAGATATATTTCGTCTTCCCAGTCTCAATATCTACACGATAATGCACACAACAACTGCCGCAACACAACAACATACCCAGTGGAATCTCACAATGTGGGGTGTGGGGAGAGTAAAGTGTACGCAGACATTACCCCCACCTTGGAAGGTAGGGAGGTTGTTTCCGAAAGACCTTCGGCTCAAAAGAAAACAAGGCAAAAGAGTCAGATACGAACAAGCATATCAAAGCAATGCGAAAATGAGAAATAGCAAGAGCGAAGAAGTCAAGATAAAACAGCCTGTAAAGACAAGACCCAACACATAAAAGCAAGAATCAAAGGTCAATAAACGATAGAGCAAAGCTACGCCTACTAGTGCGAAAGAAAAGGCGAGACTACCTACTAGCCTTCTATCCTAATCTGAGTCCTCCGCAGCCTCCTATCTAAGGTCATGTCCTCGGTAATCTGAAATTGTGCCATGTCCTGTCTAATCACCTCTCCCCAATACTTTGTTGGCCTACCTCTACCTCTCCTAAAACCATCCATAGCCAACCTCTCACACCTCCGCACTGGGGCATCTATGTCTCTCCTCTTCACATGCTCAAATCATCTCAACCTCGCTTCCGGCATCTTGTCCTCCACCGATGCCACTCCCACCTTGTCCCGGATGTCTTTGTTCTTAATCCTATCTCTCCTAGTGTGCCCACACATCCACCGCAGCATTCTCATTTCCACGACTTTCATCTTCTGCACATCAGAGTTCTTGACTGGCCAACACTCTGTCCCGTACAACAGGGTCGGTCTAACCACCACTTTGTAGAACTTGTCCTTAAGTTTTTGTGGCACTTTCTTGTCACACAACACTCCGGAAGCGAGTCTCCATTTCATCCATCCTGCACTAATACGATGTGTGACATCATCGTCAATATCCCCATTTCCTTGAATAATAGACCCAAGAAACTGCCACAACAAAACATAAACATAAAGAAAATTCATTACAGATCTGCCCCAAAAATTATGACAAGGAAAAAGAGATAACTTACATTAGACTTATGACACCTGAAAAAACGTCTCCCGCAGTGCTAAAATTTTGATAACAATAATAGAGAGAATATTACATTTTAAGCATTTATACGGTTTCTTACATAAAATTCAATGTGATCTGGCCCTTTCACGAATTCCACGCAAAACAGAAATTTAGTAGAATTATCTGGAGTCCATGATGTGAGATGAAGTGCAGCAACTCCACATCACAAACCCTTCCACAACTATTTGAAGAACTCAAAGCTTCCGACATTTCATAAACAAGTGAAAGAATAAGAGAGCAAAGTGTGGGGTTGCACGATAAGTGTGAAATTTCAAAATGCAGTATAAAAAAATCATTGGGTAGCATAAATTGCACTACCAAAAAAAAAAAAAAAAACCGAGAACTATTGGTACAATATGTAGTTCAAGAATTTCAATGGATCAAATATGACCTTATGTGAAACTGAACAAATATGCCCTCCAATATTTTTTTTTGGGTTTCCGTTAAATCAAGGGCATGAGTAACCCCAAAGTAACCTTAAGGGCATACGTGGGACAGCGTTTAAACGACGAGCATATGCGCGCAATATCGTACGGTTGAAGGACAGATCTGGCCCTTTGCCGTGCATTTTTCCAATGCAATATCTCCAACACCAGTCAAGAGGTGTAATATCTCTATTTTAAATTTTCTGCTGAGGTATATAAAGTAATATTTTTCACAAAGACGACACTAGATCTAATTTGGACCCTTGCATGGCAGATATGTAAGGAATATATTTTAAGGTGGTCGATACACACTCTTATAACCTGCATTCACCTTACAATTCAAATCATTACTGAAGGGGTAAAAAATACGAAAAAATTAGTTTAAGGAGGTCATGGACCCCAAATAGTTCAATTGTGAAACTAGAAATTTCATTTTAGGTGTATTTCTATGTCTTAGAGCCTGTTTGGATGGGCTTAAAAAAAGCAGCTTATAAGTTGTTTTCAGCTTATAAGCTGCTTTAGATAAACTAAGCTAAACGGGCCCAATTAATTTTTTAGACTTATTTTAAGCACAAAATGACTTTAAGCTGGCCAGCCAAACACTCAAAAAAGCTGAAAACAGCTTATAAGCAACTTATAAGCCAATCCAAACGGGCTCTTATTCCTTTTAACTTTTTGCAATATCAATTAGGTATTTAATAACTGTCGATACTTAAAAAAGGTTTGAGCGCCAACACGCATCGATCGCATACCAAATCCCATCAATTGAATCACTTTTTTCGAGAAATACGAGACATCTAAGTCATACAAGTAAAGAGATCTATTCATTGATAAGAAAAAGAAAAAACGTGAATGGGGATTGGATTGATGATAAAATAGAATCCTGGGTCGCGAACAGTAAAGAAAGCCAGATATATCTACTGTAGTCATCCTTATAATAGTAAGTAAAATACCTTGCACTTATGAATGACTGCACTCGAATAGGACCCCAACATGAAATTCAAGTAGTTGTCTGTGATATATCCAACAATCAGCCGTAGGTCGATGTACATTGTGATTATAATAAAGATACCACATAAATGTTGGAGGACTTATCCCAATAGCAATATTTGCCTAAAGTGCAAAGAAGCAAGATTGATTAATAAAGTATGAACTTTAAAGCTTGTTTATGCATGGATTTTTATTAACTTTTGATTCATCTATTCCAATAATGTACTATTTTTAAGAAAATACCAAAAAAAAAAAATGTATATGTAAGATGCGGATTTAAGGATAGAGCATGAAGGAAAAAGAAGACCAAGGCCACTCAACTTTTATTTTATTACACTAAAAGTCATTAAATTTTATTTTTTATAAAAAGATATCCATCTTTGCCCAAATATCATCGAAACATGAAAAAAAAAATTAGCAAAAAAGTTACTCAATATTGCCTAAATTTCACAAAAATATTATAAACAATTTGTGACGAAAAACATTAAACTTTGCTTAAATGTCTTTTAAAATATCTTTTCTATTTATACTAATGATTCTTTTGTAATAATTATGCAACTTTAGTGACCTTTTGGTTACAAATAGTTTAGTGACTTTTGTGGTATTTCGGTAAAATAGAGTGAAGCATTCAATACAGAAAATTATTTAGTGACTTTAATGCAATAAAGTACTCCCTCCAGATAAAAAGAAGTGTCCACTTAGCCATTTGTACACCCCTTAAGAAAATACTAACTTCTAGACAAAAATAAGTAATTTGACTAAATTGCCCCTAATTAAATAGGCATTGAGATTTGATCACATAACACTTAATAGGGGAAAAACTGAAAAAATAAGGTTAATTCTTTCTTGAATTGATAAGTAAACACTCTTTTTGACCAAAAAAAAAAAAGTTAAGTAGACACTTTTTTTTATCCGGAGGGAGTAAAAAGTTAAGTGATCATTTATGTAACTAACCATAATCATTTCATTATTAATCACCATCTAGTAATTCTTTTATTGTTATTTACCGTGTAACAATTAATGTAGTACTAAACTACTAATCACCATATAAACAATCTTTATATTATTAATCCCAACATAATACCCCTTAATGTATTACTTTGTCCCTCCCATTTTATATGAGGGTGTTTTTTTTTGGCATAAAATTTAAAAAATAAAGGAATACTTTTAAAATTTATGATTTAAAATAAACTATAGAAATTTGTGTGCCCAGAAATCATTTCATTAAGAGTAAGAAGGTAAATTTAAAATTGAATTGTTACTAAATATATAAAGATAGAACTGACTAAAAAAGAAATGTCATATAAACGGAGGGAGTATAATTTGTCTATGACTGGTTTAAGAAACAAATGATCCCGGGATTATGTGGTACTTACTATTCACCCCATTATGTAGTACATCTTTTTACATCATAATCTCTACCTAACTTTATATGTTAGTACTATACTAGTAAACCTCGTACAATATTTTTCCAAAACAAAAGCTTAAGAAGGAAAACAAAGCAAAATGGGGTCTCAAATCACTATATTGTTTAGTAAAAGGACCAATGTGTCAAGTCCTAAAAAAATAACCTTCGATTTGCCCCAAATCGTCTCTTCTCTCCCACTTTGAGCAATGATTGCGTTATTCTGATTCTTCCAATTTCATTGAAAATAAAATAAAATTGTTGTGTAGATTATTCTCTAATTTAGTATTTAATATCCTCAGATTCTCCTAATTTGTGAATGGAAAGAATCTGATAATAATCATGAGGAAAAAACTTGATACTCGCTTCCCTGCGGTGAGTTCTACTTACACCCTCTGTTCCTTCACTTTTATGTGTATTATTAACATGATCTGCTTATGGGTTGTGTTAGTTTCATTGAATCTGGTGTTTTCTGATCTGGGTTTGAATTAATTTTGGTTTATATTGTTCTGGCCATGTCTAAATTTAGTGTGTTTTTTCAGTTCTTGAGTGTTTTGTCTTAATTTTACGGAGAATTTGAGGTTTTAGCTGGAGCTATGTTGCTTAGTGGGTCGGTTTTTTTTTTTTTTTTTACTAGGGTTGTTGCTTTATACTCCCTCCGGTTCACTTTACTTGTCGTCCTTACTGAAAATAGATGGTACAAAATAGTTGTCATTTTAGAAAACCAAGATATAATTAACTACTAATTTCCACCTTTACTCTTGGTCAATTAATGTGGAGAGAGGTTAATGTGGTGAAAAAGAGTAGTATTAAATTGAGATCAAAGAATAAATAAGGATAATTTAATAAAAATTACCCTTTTAGTTAATGTTTTCTTAAGGGGAGTTAAAAAAAAAAAAACATGACAAGTAAAGTTGAATGTTTGAGCCTTTTTAGCAGTTGACACAGAAACTTAGGCGTAGCCAAAGAGCAAAAGGCAGATAGGATTTTGTGTTGTGGGTTAAAGTTATCGCTTCCATTTATTGGTCAAATAAAGAAAAAACTGTGCTGCTAGTTCTTACTGGTTAGTCTGGTTTTATACTTATGGTCCATGAAATGACTCAAGTGAGGTAGCACCATGATGTGGTATATCATCTGTGCTTGTCAAATTGGATCATTGTTGGATACAGAAAGACAAATCAGCAAGTTCCACTTTGTTGCAAATTGTTGCTTCACAGTGTAATTTCTTTGGGCGCATTTGGAACCTTTTCAGCTTATATAAATTCTGTCTGCTGCTTTGGTGGTCAATAGCATCCACAACTGTGGGGTTTGCCGTTTGGAGCTGACTGTTTAAAGTTTTATATTTTCTTTAAAGATGTAAACCAATTAACCCTAACTAGTCCAGGCCAAGCTTTAAAAGATAACTCATTCTAACTTGTCTAAAAAATGTCTATTGTAGACATGAGGCCTTATCTCGAAGAAGTAATCATTGGGATGCGTCTATTGCTAAGAGCCATGAAAAGCACAACTAGCGCAATGTGCAATGGCCTCATAACGATGGCTGTGCTAGCATTGTTCAAGGAGACAACAAAGAGGAAACGAATTCTATATTCCAGAGGTGGCATTGCTTACCATGATGAGAGATTACCTCAAATCAGTCATATTAAGTGTGCAGACCTCTTAATCATTCTTCTTAAATGGCATTGCCACAGCCATTTGTTTGTCTTATTCTTTTTTTTTTTTTTTTTTTTTTTTTTGAAGACACATTAAGTATAGTTTTGTGGTCTGAATTACTATGGTAAAAGATGGTGGTGATATTATCGCTTTGTCAAAGAAAAAGAAGGGTGGAATTTCCTTGTGCCAGTGGATTTGGGACAAGACGTGGGATACTGGTATCCCTGTCTCATATCTGTGTGTTAAATGAACAGATATGCTGGTGCCTCTCTAGGATCTGCGTTATTACCTTTCTGATTCAAGTAGGGTCTTTGTTTCAATGAGTAATTTATCCTTCGGATTAAGAATTAAAAGGATGAACTTAGAGGATTAACATTGAAAACACATAGAAGAACGTCTAATCAGATTCAAGTCTCTTTTATTTGTTATTATCATTGACGTTCTTATTGTTGTTGTCGTCATCATCATTATTTGCTTTTTAGCTTTTACCTCTATCAAATGTGGAATATCTGAAAAATCTCTTTTTCTTCATGAAAAATGTTTAGGCCCGGATCAAGAAAATTATGCAAGCTGATGAGGATGTTGGTAAGATTGCAATGGCAGTGCCTGTTCTAGTGTGTAAGTTCTATATAATGTTTGTCTTTTGTCAATTTACTCGTTGGTTATCCTTTTCTAACTCTTCCTCTCTTGGCATTAATGGCAGCAAAAGCCTTGGAGTTATTTTTACAAGACCTTTGTGACCGGACATATGACATAACTCTTAGAAGAGGAGCAAAGACTGTTAATTCACTGCATTTGTGAGTGATTTGAATCCATTATCTGTCTAGATTCTAGATCATATCTGGAAGCTAATAAAGAGCCATTACTATTCATCCCCACTGATTTCTGATCTGGATAATTTGTTGTTGTGTTTGGTAACTTAGTCCTGATAATCGACTTGACTGTGCTGAGTAGTTGCTTCAGATTTGTTCTTATCTGGCTCAGGTCTTAGGATTCTAATGTAGTATTTGTAGTTATATTGCATGGATGAAACACAAAGGCTTTGCTAGGAAGGTAATTAGATTTCAATTTCTACATGTTATCTTGGATTCTTGGTTGTCTGCGAAGTTATCCAGCTCGTTTCAGGAAATGTACTTGCCTTGTTATAGTGTATAGGTCTTCAGTGCTGGTTTTCTTATGTAATACATTTAAAGAATTTATTTCTGCAGACTGCTTCATCTCAGTGCCATTTTATTTTATCACGTTTGATTGATGAGAGGACCCTAGTCTTCCTAGTTGTGTCATGTGTGGTACTTTTGGTAAAAACTCTTCAGTGTTTTTGATTCTTTTCTCCGAAAATATCTGCTTTTGTAGTGCTGTTCTTTCTCTAAATCTGTTTCTATCGTTGGAAACTTGTTTTGGCTAAATGGTTGAATTGCTCTGCATTTCTCACATGCTCTCTCCAAGTGTGCCAATTTCTACCGCAAGCCAAGTGAGATGGATCTAGAAATCATGACTTCTTTTTAACGTTAGTGGAGTATCATGGCTTCCTCTTAGCATGGTGCAGTATCTTATGTTTGAAAGAACCTGTGGTAGCAATAGAATTAGTTAAGAGCGAAAGGCTGCCGGAGGACTTGGGTTAATACACTTTTTATATCTGTAAATCATAACGTCAATTGATAGGAGGACCAGGGGAAACAGTCACATATGAAATCCTAAAGAGGCTAAGACGATTCTTATAAAAAATAAAAACAAAAAAAATGAAATTCGAAGGAATTCTTCAATATTACTAGTTGACCTAGGAATTCTCTAACAAATTGAAAATAGTACTCTAAAGAATATTATGCCTAGAATTTAGATTCCAATGCATTTCCCAAATCCTCTTTTATTGTTCGTGTCATCGTTAAGTGTGTGATTGCTAATGCGTCATTTTTTTCTTCCCACTGTGCTGAAAAATATGCTGCCTTTTTAACTTACTAGTCAATTCGGAAATTATGGGCTTGTTGGTTCATTTAACCTATTACATGCGTACTGATTGCATTTAACATTTTTTGTAGAAAGCACTGTGTACAAAGCTACAACGTGTTTGACTTTCTTCGGGAAGTTGTCAGCAAGGTTCCTGATTATGGCCATTCTGATGCTGCCGGTGAAATGCCAAAAAGAAGGTTAGGATCATTTTCTTGTGTTCCTTATAATGTTAAAGTTAGGAGTTTTTCTTCAATTCTGTTGATTATTCCTCCTACACTTTTAAGGTGACAAACTATGCAAAATCATATACTGTTTTACCAGGAAAGTTGCAACAGAAGAGCATCATGACAGTGAGGATGAATACAAAAGGAGCAGGACGGTGAGATCCCCTTTTGTTGACTATTCTAGTTTAGATCCTCTTAATTTCTCAGACTGAAAACTGAAAGCACTTATTTATAATAAAGCGTTTAATTATTGAAGCATTTAGTTCTTCAAAGAATAAAAAGTGCTCTGGATGTAGTATTAGCAGAAACAAGTAATTGCTGATGATCTCATTCTCGTGAGATGAAGGTTGCACGGGACAAACTGATTTAGCTCATGCAAGGATTGCATTATCCATATCTTTGATTCTTTTGATCTTTATCTTTTAGTAAGACGTTTTATCTATTTGTTAGGGTAACCCTATTTTCATTTAAAGATAAGGTTTTGTATAGTCTTAAATCTTTTTTTTTTTCGTTTGTTGATGAACTAGTCTTTTTTGGTTTAGAGATAAAAGTTTATAGTGGTTTCACAAGCTCTAATTTGTTCAGAACTCCAGTACCCTTAATTGCTTTACTTCGGAAAACATTTTACTTTATTTTATTTTTATAATGGTGGTGTCCGGGACTACTTTGTGCACACCTTGATTATCCACCCCGTACTTGGATCTTCTTAACTACAGTGTAACTCTGTCACAAAGGCTTAGGAAAATGAGAATTAATGGATAACACTTTATGAGTTGATCACTATATCTCTTCTTTTATGCTTATCTCGGTTTTTCGTACTTCTCTCCTATCCGCTTCCTCTTCCTCCTCTTTCTTTCTCTTTGTTTCTTCTCTTTCTTCCTCTTTTCTCTTTTCCGCTTACTCTCTCTTCTCTCTTTTTTGTGCTACATCAATTTGGTAAACTCTATGTTTTTCTCTTTTTGGTATTACATCAATCTTGGTATGAGAGCATTATTCATAGTTCTAATTCATTACACTTTGCTGCAATTCTTTAGCACCAATTAGTATTTATCATCCTACCTCCCTAAATAACTCAATCTGCAATAGTTACTCAGCCCTCTTTTCATCGTTCAACTGGGATAGTTACTTGGCCCTCCTTTCATGATATGAAAGTTGGAGACAACAATGTCTCTTCAAGACATCATTACAATGGGAGTTGAATCTATTCTAAGTTAGACATTTGACAAAATTCTTAGAGGGATGGACATCAACTGTTATATGATGTTACGTTGACCATCAGTTATGAGTTCCATTAAAGGAGTTGTGTTTTTTTTAGAGTTGCACCAGCAATTTCACTCATTGCAGTTTTCTTTTCTCCAAGTAAGAGAGTGATGTAGCTTAAACTAAGGTTACCCACATCATCTTTGGTTTTTGTTTGTTTAAGATTTATTTGTCAATAGAAAATGTAAATATCTTAGTGATATAACCTCAAATTACAGAATATTGGAATGAACTCGGTCTAAATGGGCGAAATGGATAATAAAGATTCATATCGCTGACCTAACTACCTTGGCATTGAGGCACAGTGTTATTGTTTCTCTCAGTTAGGATTTATATATGGCATAATTAAATTCGGAGGAAAGATGTAATGTGATTAGGCAGCATCGTATATCACTTGTCAGGTGTTTTTATATAATGTGATAACGCAATCATTTCCCCTCTTGTGGGATTACCGTGGGTATGTTGTTGTTGATGTTTTTTTGTTGTTGTTAACGCAATCATTTGTTGTCATTAATGTTGTGAAAGCATAATGTTTTCACATTAGCAACTTACAGTGCACAGTGATTGCCTCATATTTTCTGTTATCAAGTCATGACATGAATGGCTTCATTTCGTGCAGGAGATGTGTCATGCTAGCAGTAGTGGTAGGGGAAGAGGTAGGGGTAGAGGAAGAGGTCGTGGTCGGGTAAACCGTGCTGATAGGGAGCTCGCACGATCTGATATGCAACTTGAATCCTGCACATCTGTTCCGCAGAGTGGTCAGCAAAATCCAAATCCTGTGACTCAGACAGAGAACTGCGTGGAACCAAAGGGATCACCTAAACAGGATTCCACTGCTTGTGACAAGGAAAGCTCAGTTATAACTACTTCTAATCTGAAGGTCAACATAGATGATAATGTTGATAAACCAACTGTACCGGAAATGGCAGCTTGCAATCCATCACCAAGGCCTGCCAATGAGAAGGCGGAGGAAGGTCCCCAGTGGTCTCTCGAAATGGATAGAATGGTCATTGACCCTGCCCATATGTCACAACTAAATTCAAGTGTGGCGGAGGAAGAAGAAGATTATGATGAGGAAGAGTAGGCAGATAAAATAACAAACTGGCTTGTTTGGCGTATGATATTTATTGTTCTAGTGTCCTGTAGACCTTAGCATAAAGTGCATGAATCCCTCTGCCTCCCTTTGTGATTTATTGCCATATTAATGTCTATTTCTTAGTTGTCTTTGTGACTCGAATCTTGTAATGGTCTCTAACCGTTCTCTCTTTTCAGTAGAAATAAGTAGGAAGTGTGTTTATTGCTCCAACCAGCACTCCATGTATCAGTTACTGTATGAAATATGTCAAGATGATCTTGCTACTCCATCCATTTTATTTTGTTAACTGAAGATCCCCGAGAGCACTCGATGGGTAATGTTTCCGCCGCTCTGCAACTCTTACCTTTTTTTCATAACCGAGAAATCCGCAAGGGCCAATAACACACGATTTGGAACTAATGGGCCAGCTCCTCTGCAACTCCACACATGTATTTCTGTAGAATCTTAAAGGGAAAATGATACTTTTCCTAAATATGCTGGAGGTAGAGTATTATTTATGGCTGCAGACGAATTTAATAACTTTTGATTAAATCTTGTATTTGTATTAGAAAATTTGTTAAATGAGTATAAATACTAAATTATGAACCTGGTGGCTAACCTAGAGTTATGACAAATTTTGGCTCCGCCGCTTAATCTTTTAACTTCTTTTGGAATTATTAATTTTCACACTTCTTTTGGAATTATTAATTTCACAAGAAAAAGAACTTTAAGACAAACGTAGAATAACTGTTTGATTTTCTCAGAACGTAAGGATACTCTATGATCCACCACTTGGTGATATCATACTAGCCCGGCATAATTATTATTCTTGTGTTGGGGGGGGGGGGGGGGGGGGGGCACAATTATTATTCTTGTGAACTTTTGTTTTGGTGATATCATACTAGCCCTGCCCTTCTCATAACCCCACAACTTAACCCCTTTTTTTTTAGATCATCCTCCCTAATCAGAAACTAAATTAGATAATCACGAAAAGGTAATTTCTATCTCCCTTTTTTTTTTTTTTTTTTTGTACCTTTATAATGAGGCCGATTGTTGTTTTTATTTTTTAGTTGCTTTTTCTTTTGTATTGTGCATATGTGGGTGTTTTTTCTCCTGTTTAGTGGCTATGTTATGGAAAATAAATCAATATTTGATAAGTTTGCATATGCTTGGAGTGCTGCGAGGTAGGTATGGACTATAATAGCTGGATCGTTATAGAAGAAATGGTGTGCTATGTGTCTGAATAGGTTGCTTTGGCAAAAAAAATATATTGTGTCCAAATTGTTGATATGTATCTATTTGCTTGAGTCTTTTAATTTATTTGTTTTGGGTTTTTGATATAGAAAACAGCCATCTTTTGCTGCTTAATTTTATGGAAATAATAGCAACCTAGCTTTTGTTTTTTGATAGTTTAACAAATGATTGAGATGAATAATGTAAACTGTTGAGTTGAGAATTACTCCCTCTTGCCCCAAGGCATAATCTGCTTTTGGCTTCTCACGGTATGAAGAAAGAAACTTTTGATAAAGATTTTGGGAAAAGGTTACTCATAGTACTACTCAAGAAGTTTCTGAATTTTGAAATTTTATTTTCAAGAGGTGGATTAGTGCATGTCCTCTATAAGACGTCATTTAAATTGATCATTGAAAAGCAAAAGGAGTATAATCTGTGATGAAGTAATTTTGTAAATTTTTATCAGTAGAATGAATTTCATTGATACTGAATGCACCAAGTAATTGTGTATGTTTCCATAAGTAAAACGGATTGCATTGGTACTGAATGTACAGAGTAATTGTGTATGTTTCTGAGGAAATGAAACGAAGGCATGGAATAAGTATTATGATTTGGTCATGATGAATTCTTTTGATTGTAGCTTGACAAATGTTTCCAGTGATGCTCCAAAGTTTGTTATAATGAGAGAACTTCCATCCGAAAATTGTTGCACAGTAGAAATCAATAGATTTGTCAACTGCATTTTTACATGAAGAGGGATTGGTGGTTTCATCTTTACCATGAAGTTAATTATGAATTTAGTTTTTGTTGAATGCAATTTGGTTCAGGTACTAAGTTACAAATAGTTGGAACCTATTCAACCCAGGATTTGGAGCCTATTTTGTTAGGCTATAAGCTGTATGATTTTGGCAGTCATGAATTGGGTTGACATGTTATAAGTGTTTGATTACCCAGATTGTCTTTTGATTGAAGTTGTTGGCCATTATAATCATTCTATTTTCTTGCTGCTTGCAAACTGTGATGAAGTATATCTAGAATCTAGATATCAAAAGCATCATAGCTCCCCTCTGTTTTCTTGTTTCAACTTTTTTGCCGTCTGAGCTGTTGTACTCATCTGATTCCACTTTTGTCATGTTTTCATTTTTGTGCCTTAACACTTCATGTAATAATATATTGATCAGCTATGCCTCCCAAACTGGTTGCCTATATTAATCCTTTGTCCTTTTGTTCTATTTAGGTTCACTTGATTTCAATCCTATTAGACAAATTAGGAGCTTTTTACTACTAGAGGTTCTAGAAATCTTAGACTTATGCTTACACGGACAGCCTACACTCTTTCGGTAGCTATCCACACTAGCATATAATTTACGCGTAAATAGAAGCCAAGAACTAAAGAAGTTGGAGGGGTTGACCCTTCGTAAACATCACAACCGATGAAACATACAAGCTTAAGAAGAAGATTAAAGACTCCTGGATCTAATGTTTTTAACAACCCAACTCAGCCTGAATCCGTAATAGCTGGTATAGCCTGGGAGAGTCCTTCTCTTGTGATACTTTCTAGCTGCTGCATGCAGCAACATATGCATTGCTTTTATGATGATGGATAACATTATTTCCGGCCTCTACGTCGTCATTGACTTTTGTTTGATGTGTTGTAATTAAGTTTTCCTCATTAATGCAGGCTGGAGACTGCAAAAGGCTGCTATTCTCATCTCTTGCCCCAAGTGTAGCTGTTGGTAGATGTGTTCATATTCATCTTCTAAACTTGAGGGCTAAACTTTCTCTATGGCTTCTAGGAGTAGCATCCGTCTTATATCATACTCAGAAGAGATTATAAATGGTGAACCTATCTATATTTCCTCGAACTGCTGTCCTATTAAAGCTCACAAATATGAGCCTGCTGGGCTTGCTTTTCACTCTGCTGCTCTTAGACTAATTGGCCATGTTGAGAAAGAAGACCCCAAAGACGGTAAAGAAAATGTTCCTAATGACAAGGAACAGACATTTACATATTCATCAGAATCATACAGCTCTAAGGGTAAAAAGAAATCTTCTACTGGGGAAAAGGTACAAGATCATTATGCATTGTTAGGTTTGAGCCATATAAGGTATCTTGCTTCTGAGGATCAGATAAGGAAGAGCTACCGTCATGCTGCATTGAAGCATCATCATCCTGACAAGCTGACTTCTCTTCTTCTAGCCGAGAAAACTGAAGCCGCAAAACAAGCTAAGAAGGAGGAAATAGAAAACCACTTCAAAGCTATTCAGGAAGGATATGAGGTTCTTATTGACCCTGTTAGAAGAAGGATTTATGACTCCACAGATGAATTTGATGATGAAATCCCAACTGATTGTGCTCCACAAGATTTTTTCAAGGTATTTGGACCTGCATTTTTAAGTAATGGCCGTTGGTCAGTTACCCAACCTATCCCCTCGTTAGGTGATGAGAATACTCCAATTAAAGAAGTGGATAGGTTTTATAATTTTTGGTACAGCTTCAAAAGCTGGAGAGAGTTCCCACATGCTGATGAGTTTGACCTTGAAAAATCTGAATCTCGTGATCACAAGAGGTGGATGGAAAGGCAGAATGCAAAACTGTCAGAGAAGGCCAGAAAGGAAGAATCTGCTAGGGTACTTACACTTGTTCACAATGCCTATAGAAGAGACCCTAGAATCTTGGGAAGAAAAGAGGCAGAGAAAGCAGTGAAGCAGAGAAAGAAAGAAGCTAAGATACTGGCGAAGAAATTACAGAAGGAAGAAGCAGCTAGGATTGTTGAAGAGGAAAAGCGTAAGAAAGAGGAGGGGGGAAAAAAAACTGCTGAAGCTGCTTTGCAGCAGAAGAAGTTGAAGGAGAAAGAAAAGAAATTATTGCGAAAAGAGCGTAGTCGTTTAAGAACCCTTGCAGCTCCTGTGTTGTCCCAGCATATGCTTGTGCTAACTGATGATGATGTAGAAGGTATATGCATGTCATTTGACATTGAAAAACTGAGGAACTTATGTGATAAAGCCGATGGGAAGGGTGAGCTTGTGATAGCTGAACTTCTCAGGGAGGCGCTTGGACGTGAACACAACTTGAAATATGAGAATCAAGTCGAAAAGAGGAAATCACAGCAAAATGGTTCTCTGGAGGGTCAAAGACAAGTTCCTCTGATGAGCAGTCAGAAAATGGAGAAACCTTGGAGCAAAGAAGAAATTGATCTTTTGAGAAAGGGGATGATGAAATATCCTAAAGGAACTTCTCGAAGATGGGAAGTTATTTCCGAATATATTGGTACTGCAAGGACAGTTGAAGAGATCCTAAAGGCTACAAAAACAGTTCTGCGCCAGAAGCCTGACTCTGCTAAAGCCTTCGACTCCTTCCTTGAGAAAAGAAAGCTAGCACCGACTATTGTCTCTCCTCTTTCCACGAGGGCAGAAGTAGAGGGGGTAGAAAACAGTAGCAAGCCTGAAAGTGAAAGTGCTAAATTAGCTGATTCTCAGGAGTCCCCTAATCAAAACACAAGCAGCCAGAACACTGAGGACGCACCTGGAGCAAACGGGGTTTCCTCGAGTTCCAATTCCAACATATGGTCCGCTGTTCAAGAAAAAGCTTTAGTTCAAGCTCTGAAAACCTTCCCCAAGGAAACCAGCCAGCGGTGGGAACGAGTTGCAACTGCAGTCCCTGGGAAGACCATGAACCAGTGCAAAAAGAAGTTTGCATTACTCAAAGAGAACTTCGGGAACAAGAAGAGTGCAGTGTGAGGTTAGTGGTGCTTGATACTTCTGAGTCTCAGTATGGCATTGTGAAGTTACTATACTGGAATACATTAATATTTGATGGGAAATGCCGATGATACCTAAAGTTATGCATCTTTATATTTATTTTGATTGTTTGGTCTATATTTAGATTCTCTCTTCCCTTCATAAAAGTTTCTTCTTTTTATTCCCTCTCCCCTTTCAGTCGAGTTTCTTTTACCCTGCTATGGGGTCCTGGATAATCTCGGTGTGGTTGGTAACTGCTTTGGAGCTACCCTTGTGGGTTGACTCGGCCCACATCATACAAGTTGATCATCAGTTCAATAATGTGGTGTAAAGTAGTTAAATTGTGGCCCATGGAACTTGTTGAGCAGATATAGAATTGAAACATTTCTTTCAACATAAGTGGACTCCATTCTAGGATGGGTTAAAACGGAAAAAAAGGGTCGTCTTTTAAAGAGAAGAACTACTTTCCTGCAAGCTATTGGAATGTGCCTTGGTTTCTAATCATGTTTAGCTTTGCCTTCGACCTTTTCCATTGTATCAGGTATTAGTCTTCTTCATTCATTCTTGTCTCCTTCCGTGTTAATTATTATACGGGTTGTTTCACCTGAACAGCCCATCCTCATAATATTTAACTTCTCGGATAACAACATACATACCTTCAGTTCTCTGAAGTTTTCTGACAGATCCTGCCCTTTTTCCTTATTCTTTCTATTTTCTTCCCAAAGGCTCTTCAAAAGAACAACAACGAGACTTGGCGAACTAGTTTTAATTTTGTTGAGCCCTTTTTGATGTTCGATTTTCAACTCACACCTGGACATTATATGGCTTCTATTTTTCATTTTTGTTCCCAGCTATACATCGGATGGGTCACCCTATGGCCCTTTCTTTCATTCCAAACATCTACTTCTTTCAGAGTCGATCCCACTTTGCCTCCTAACATTTAAGGGTTGGGAAAGGATATTCCCTCTAAATATTAAATGGGAACGATAACCTCCTTATACAATATTTTTCAGTATTTTTTTTTTTTTGTGAATTAAGATTTCTTTTCTTTCTAGAATTAAAACATGAAAATATATAAAACTTATTATTGTCACATTCACCTATTCCATTGAAAATAATGTACTCCATTTATGATATAACAACTACTTGGAATAATCTGTTAATAAATTTCAAGTTACGCTACATTCATTTTACCTGCATACGCATTAAATTTTTGAGTTTTAATTGCACATCAACAGTCTACCTAATTTTCCCCCTCTAACGTTACCTTTGGGAAATATATGAATTCTTTCATTCATCCCTTCCATTGTTCTATTGAACACAAAAAGGCAAAAATGAACTTTTCAAGTACTTTTCTTGATTAGCTTAAGCTTGTGTTTTCCTCCTTTTTTATGAGTCTAAGCTAAAAAGTCAATTTTACTTTACCTAATATTTAAGCATTGGAAAAAACAATACGGCCTTCACATGTTGAATGAGAATAGTAATCCGGGCCCTTATACTATATTTTCCGGTGAGACTTTTCATTTTTTAAATAAAGATACTTTTCTAAGAAAAGTACAAATATATATATAGTAACTCTTATTTATTAGATTTAAGCTGCACATACGTTTGCATAAACATAAGCACTCAAATAAGGTGCCGATTGATTTCATGTAACAAAGGCATTTCGTCCATAACCCTCAAAGACTTGCTTATTTAAATATAATTAGAAAAATATTTCATATAGGATAAAAATCAGATTGATTTTTTCAGAAAAAAAGAAATTATTCGCTTAGCTCATCTGAGTGGTTTTGAAAATAAAAAGAAAAATATGCTTGAATAATCGATTTATGTGGAAATTGTTGTGAAATATATCTTAGCGGATAAATTAATTACTAGTATACAGAATATTCATAGATGACCCAAAGTAATTAGAGGGTGAAATTAGGTAGACTGTTGATGTGCAATTAGAACCCAAAAGTTTAATGCGCATGCATGTAAAACGAATGTCACATAACTTGAAATTTATTAACAGATTATTCGAAGTAGTTGTATCCTGAAAGAAGTACATTATATTCAACGGAATAAGTGAATGAGATAATATATTTTTGCATTTTAGTTCTAGAATGAAAAAGAAAAAAAATCTTTATTCAAAAAAAGAAAAAATTTATCGAAAAATATTGCATAAGAGGGTTATCGTTCCCTTACAATATTTGGAGGGGGTATCGCTTCTCAACCCTTAAATGTTAGGGGAGTATAGTGGAATTGTTTCTTTTATCTATTTTATGATTAAGCACCTCAACTACGAGGTATGAATTTGGAAGAATGGTGAATTTCCTAAGAAAACAAACTTGACGGAGGGATGTTAAACTGGGGGAACAATATTGTAACATCTACTTAAAAGTTCGAGTGAAACTACAAGGTTGGATTTGTTGAAGAAAATCAATTATCATTCGTACTTTTGTCTTTTAACATCGTAGTATAATAATAATAACTAATACATCATATCATTTCCGGACAAGCGGCTGAGCAAATTCATTTCCTCATAGTGTTTTATTCAGAGCAAGTTTTTTTTTTTTTTTTTGATGAGAAGGTAAACGATATTAAAAAGTAGTTGGAGTGTTTACCATGAAAGTTCTGTAATTCAAATGGGAACATGTTAAAACTGGTCTATGTCATTTGTCTGATTCAAACTTTTATATCGGCCAAAGGACCATTTCCGTGGTAACCAATGAAAGCGCCGGTGAGAATATGTGTGCACTGAATTGGATGTACTCACACTGTTTCACTTACAGAAGGAAAGACCGATAGTAAATAACTACATAATGTATAAGATTGCGAAAGGCATTTAATTGTTAATCATCATTTAATTTATAGCATTGAGTATAATGGCAAAGTTAGCTCATGAAAATACAATCAATTCTATTCACCCAAGTTTTCGAAAGGGCATAGTTTTGACAATTTAGATGGATAGAATTAGGCATATTTTCATGGCAGGTAAAACTGGGTACAATTCAAATTAGTACGTCTAAAAGTTAGGTTGATTTGGATTTTATATATCTCAAAGTGACCTAAGGGAGAGTATAAAATATATATTTTTTAAATTGACATGTTAGATATAGACATGATAAAGCAAAGAGTTTTATTTGGTAATTTTGATAAATAATAGCCAAAAAAAAAGGGACTTTGTAAGAGTTGAGCTAATTGAGCTATGATATATTATTAGCCTATTTGAGCTCAAGTAATATTTGGATAGGTTGATGCTTCGCTCATTTTTTGTTTCAGCCTAGTCTAAACCTCCATCTAAATTCAGTTTAACCCGCCCTTTGCGTCGATTGTTGTTTTTCTCTTTGATAAAGAATTTGAAGATATAGATTTATGTAATGTAACTAGTGCAAACTGCTAACAACACCCGACAATATATGGAATTTGCCTAAGTTGGAGATTCTAAGCCGTTTGGACATGGTTTGAAATAAGAGGCGGATCTAGGATTTGAAGATGCCAGGTGCCACAATTCTTCAATGTACATATTGTTAGGAACGTATATTTGGGTCGGATTTATCTCTTTTTAGTTTATTCGGGTCAACTTAATAGGCTTTTTTTTATTTGCAAATATGAAAATTACATCTCAAAAATCAAGAAACGAGCATAATTAGCATCTTAAACAAGGAATCACACTCATGAACACTCATTCAATTCATTTCTCATTTTATTTATTGCTTATTAAGAGTGTCCCAAGTCAAATATAAACAAGTAAACATAGACGGAGGGAGTAATAAACAAAGGAAATTATAAAAAAAAAAAATTGAATTTTGATCTCAATCCAAAATTCCCATTGAGACCCAAGTTTTTTGATTTAAATACTCACAAATCTGAGATTAAGAGAAATGTTTAATATAAGGGATTTTGAAGTTTCTATTCGCGTATTCTCGCTAGAGATCACAGATAAAATAATAGAAAAGAGAAAAGGCAATATAAATAATAAAAAGATAAATAGAAAATTGGAAGGGCCGAAAAGGAAATTACTGGTACAAAGGAAGTAAAAAGCGCAAAAAAAAAAACGGGAGTAAAAAATGTTCAAGATAGATTCAAACTTGTGTCTTCCAGCTGTGACACTTTTGTCTAATTTACAACTGGGGGTGGTAGGATCAAATATTTAATCTAATTTAAGCAAATTACAACATAAGTATATAAAAAAAATTATTAATCGAGAGGGTATCATGCCACCCCCACCCTAAAGGGTGGATCCGCCCCTGGAACAAATATACAAAATTTACTCATATTTGCGGTTATAAAAAGGCAGTGTGGTGCACGAAGTATTCCGCATTCACGCAGCTTTAAAAAAGATTGCATCCTAAAAGGATATAATGTAGGCAGTCTATCCTGATGTAAGTATCAATAGATTCCCTTGTCAGAACCTATAATATATAGGTCACACAAAGACAATTTAAACATTGCTCTAAAATTCATTTTTTTGCGCGGATTGCCCTTCGTTTGGGGTGGTCTTTAAATTTTTCCCCTCAAATTTGTGGTCTTTAAATTTTGCCCTTCATATTTGTGGTCTTTAAATTTTGCCCTTTGCTTGGAAAGATGGGCGAATACATGAAGTTCTGGGTTCGAACCCCCGCTCAGGCATAAAATAAAATAAAAAATTCGCAAGGCAGGACTGGGGGAGTGTATGCCGGATCCAGCATACAATCTTTAAGAAAAAGTTAAAGTTATGCCGGATCCGGCATAACTAAAATTCTGCCCCTCAAGGCAAAGTCTGCCCCCTCCGGCAGACTTTTAGTTAAACATAACTAAAAGTCTGCCGGAGGGGGCATACAAAATTTAAACTTTGCCTTATAAGGCAAACTTTTAGTTATGCCTTAAGGAAAACTTACGCCTTATGGGGTATACTTTTAGTTATGTTTTATGGGCACACTTTTAGTTAAGGCATTACTAAAGGTTTACCTTGAAAAGTTAAAAAAAAAAATACATATATATGCTTCAAGGCAAAGTTTACCCATAAAGCATAAATATGCCCCCATCGGCATAAGTTTGGTAATTCCTTAACAAGTTTATGCCGATGGGGGCATACTTTTAATGGGCAAACTTTTATGCCGAATCCGGCATAAACTTGTGAAGGAATTATCAAAGTTATGCCGGAACCGGCATACTTATGCCAAGTCTGCCCATAAGGCATAAGTATGCCGGGTCCAGCATAACTTTGCTAATTCCTTCACAAGTGTATGCCGATGGGGGCATAGCGAAATTTAAACTCTGTTTTGCGATTTTTTTTTAAAATTTTGACTGTATGGGGGTTCGAACCTGAAACCCATGGGATTTAGCGAAGAACAAAATTTAAAGATTTCAATTATGAGGGGCAAAATTTAAAGACCACCCCAAAAGAATTGCCCCTCTAAAATTCCCCTTCTCTCACGTGCATTTTGTAGCGACACAAAATTATTAAGGGTTCATCTTTTTCTATACAAAAATGATAGAATAGCTCATTGTCATCAACTTTGTTTATTTTTCTAGTAGGACAAAGAAATAAAGTAGACCAAAAACTGATGGAAGAAGAGCTAGTTAAAAGGATGGATGAGTATAGTAAGAGTTTGGAGATGCTAGCGCTCTTGAAAAAATGTGAAGTTCGGAAGGTTAGTCCCTAAACTCTCCCTTCATACTCCCTCCGTTTCAATTTATGTGAAGTCATTTGACTGGGCACGGAATTTAAAAAAGAGGAGACGACTTTTAAACTTGTGTTAAATGAGACACATATGATTTATGTGGTTGTAAATCATTTCATAAAGGTAAATTGTTTCCAATTATAGAAAGATGTCATTTTTTTTTTGACAGACTAATAAGAAAATAGGTTCACATAAACTGAAACAGAGAGGGTATTAAAGATCCTTTTTAATCTCTTCATCATACGCTAGATTAGCAACTTGTACTCGTTCACTGTTTTAAAAAAAAAAATTAAGAATAAAATAGGATGCACGGTTGACAAATTACAAAAACTATTACATCTCGTTTACACTAGATGGCCTATGCCCATGCTGCGCACGGGCCCAACACTTTAGATTATAGTGCATTTATGTGTATGTAGTTGTCTTTGAATAGTGAATATATATATATAAAGAGAGAGAGAGAGAGTATATATTACGTTTAAAACACGATTAATATAACGTTGTATTTTGTGCTCCGTATCTAAAATTCTATTATATTAATGTTTGCTACGAATACAAAATCGGCAAATTTATTAATATTTTTTAAAAGAGAAGACTTGTTTAAAAGAAAACTATTTTTCTCTCTTTGAGATAAAATAATAGCAATATTTAAGCATCAGTTGATACTTTCAATTTTAATTCAATTAATTTAAAGGTGTAAAATACTTATTATTTTTTATCAAATTTTGATTTGGATCATTCTAATTCAAATTATTAAATTAAATTTACATGTTTAAAACGAAACAAAGTAGAAATTATTTTTCTATTTAAACAAAGAAATACCATTTTTTAATTTTTGGTAAATATTCTCGGTTTAGCTCATTTTACTTGTCATGTTGTCTTTTGCATGGTTTTTTAAGAAAACGCCGATTAGAATTATAATTTGACTAATTTACCTTATTCATTATTTGATCTCCATTTGATATATTTTTTTTACGACATTAATATCTTTTCACATTTATTAGAGTAAGAATAAAAATAAAAAAGTAATTAAATTCTATGTTGTTTTAAAATATAAATATTTTAAGTATATTTATTTTAGTTAACATAACAAATAAATGACATGGAGGAATAGCAAATATAACAGTTTAATATCTAGATTAGATCTCAAGCTAATATAAAAAAATAAAAAAAACTGTATGGTTTGACTACTTAACTTTTTGAAGAAAAACAATTTCATTTGCTCCTATTAATGGATTGATACGCACGTGGCAATGAATCCATCATTATTGACTTAATGAGATACTTTGAAAATTACATGAATATTGTTTGATTTTTTAATATGGAGTGCACTTTTTTTTTTTGACATTATTAATTTGCACTATTTTTATGCATATATATATACTATGTTCAAAACACGATTAATATAACATTGTAGTTTGTACTCCGTATCTAAAACTTTAGTATATTAGTGTTTACTACGAATACAAAGTCTGCACTTTTTTTTTTGACATTATTTTTTTTTAATATGGGGTTCACCTTTTTTTTTTTTTGATATTACTTGATTTTGTTGATATGAGATCCACTTTTTTTTTTACAGTGAGTTTGGAGAGGGTGGGTTCCATTTTTTGTTTTTTTTTGTATTGCTTGATGTTGTTTAGTATGAGGTCCACCCTTTATAGGGTGCACTTTTTTTTTGACATTATTAGTTTGTACTATTTTATGCATATAATATATGTACATATATTATGTTCAAAACACGATTAATATAACATTGTAGTTTGTGCTTCGTATCTAAAACTTTATTATATTAGTGTTTGCTACGAATACAAAGCCAGTACTTTTTTTTAACATTATATTTTTTTTAATATGGGGTTCATTTTTATTTTTTTTATACTGCTTGATTTTGTTAATATAGGGTACACTTTTTTTTTCCATGAGTTTGGAGATGGTGAGTTCCACTTTTTTTTCTTCCTTTTTTTTTATTGCTCGGTGTTATTTAGTATGGGGCCCACCCTTTTTTTTAAGGTACAATAGACGACGAAGCATGGGTCTAAACTCATGCTTTATATAGTTTCTTCTTTTTTTTATATATATATTTTTTATATTGCTTGGTGTTGTTTAGTATGGGTCCATCCTTTTGGACATTATTAGTTTGCACTATTTTTATGCATATAATATATATATATATATATATATATATATATATATATATATATATATATATATATATATATATATACACACACTATGTTCAAAACACGATTGATATAACATTGTAATTTGTGCTCCGTATCTAAAACTTTATTATATTAGTGTTTGCTACGAATACAAAATCTGCACTTTTTTTTTGACATTGTTTATTTTTTTAATATGGGATTCACTTTTTTTTTTTTAATATATTGCTTGATTTTGTCAATATGGGATACTATGTTCAAAACACGATTAATATAATATTGTAATTTGTGCTCCGTATTTAAAACTTTATTATATTAGTGTTTGCTACGAATACGCACGTGGCAATGAATCCATCATTATTGACTTAATGAAATACTTTGAAAATTACAGGAATATTGTTTGATTTTTTAATATGGGGTGCACTTTTTTTTTTTGACATTATTAATTTGCACTATTTTATGCATATATATATACACACAATTTTTTTTTAAAAAAATATTAGTAGTTGTTTAAAATATGTGGGCCCACAATTTTTTTTTGAGTGGGCCCAAAAACGGACGACGAAGCATGGGTTTAACCCATGCTTCTATATAGTAGTAAAGTAATATATATACACTATGTTGAAAACACGATTGATATAACATTGTAATTTGTGCTCCGTATCTAAAAAATTTATTATATTAGTGTTTGCTACGAATACAAAGTCTGCACTTTTTTTTTACATTGTTTATTTTTTTAATATGGGAGGCCCACTATCGTATGGAGTCTTAATTCTTGTATCTTAAAAATAGAGTGTAAAGCTCTAACATGAGCATGATATTGGTACGAAAAGAACGAGTAGAGTACGGCTGGGATTAGTACCACATAGTGCATGAATTATTCTGGAATTGGAACCGTTGCACCCTTAAAACCCATTATTCGATCTAGAACTTTATCTCATAACATAAGTACCTAGTACTTGATCTCAACTGGCATAACAAAAATCGTCTTTTACGCACCTTATCTTGGCTACATGAAACTGTGATCTTCTGACATTATCCTCTAATGCCTATCAACTTACGAAACACAACATCTATATCGACACCTTATTATATTATCTCCCCCTTAGTTCAAAAGTAGACGTCTAAAGCCTGTGGATTCCCTTACGTTAGCGATAAGTGGTCATCTAGTGGTTCCACTAATTTCCTCTAAAATACTGACGACTCATTTATTTAGCTTACTTCAAGCAAGCCTTACTTAGTGGGAAAACTGTATTACTTAAATGAATGGGTTTCTAATGTACATAACTGGCATAACCTGGCTTTGTCAGTCTTGGGGAAAACTCTTTTCTAATAATTCTTAAAGGCTCTTCTTCTGTAGCTTGCTCTCTTACTGCTTAGATGGTTTTCTTCTTTCACCAATTTCTATACCTCAAATTTAACTTAAACCCTTTGGGTTCTAACACGCCTTCGGTATATTCAGACAGTTACCTTAGTAGTGCTAACTTGACTAAGTAACGCAAATCGTACTTCTACTAACTCTGCTGAAAATTTCTAATTCACTGTGTCTATTCAAACTTACTCACTATGCTTCTGTTAATCACTTGCTAGCATCATATTCTCTAATTCTTCTCTGAGTGCTAAAGTGAAGCATAAGGTTATTTATAACTTTTCCTCCTTATCTGACTCTATTCTGGGGTTGTATACTATTTTTCTGAACTATAGACATGGATCACACTTAAGGAAATTTCATCTGTCTCAAACAAGGAATTGGAACAACTAACCCCAAACTCCCTATACACTTTCAAAATTAAATCATACTATACACATCAGGGATAAATACTTAATCACATAACCTAAGAGGGAATTATCATATCTTTCATCTCATAGTAATACCTGTTTCTTGTAGTAACTTACTCACGTCATACTCTCATTGAAACTAATACTTACAAAAAAAACTCAATATCATCTGCTCATGGTTTTCTTATCGCATCAGTCCCTTCCTAGTAATGTGCATAGATCATATGGCAAATATATATATATCCTTGAAAAAGTCGAGACTTTCTAGTATTACAAGTGGTTGGCTCTTAGGATATTCCCCTGCTCAAAACTACCGTGGACAATTTATGCCTGCTGCGGTTAACTTCGTAACATGCTACCTCGTGGGGTCTTAAATATAAACCATCACCCTTATACTATAGCTTCATGGTCAAAGAGTCCAAATAAACTTACCTTATAAGGTATATAACCTACGTGTGCTACCATACCAAAATTTGTCTTTCAAATGGTACTAACACCTGATAAACACACCATGCACTATTTGGCAAGTCTTGGGTCTCAAATTTCCTTCTTGCCACTTAATATTTGATACGTTCAGAATTCGATGGAAAAAAAATGTTACTTACTGCTCTAAGCTTCATAGAACGAATTAGAAAAATTCCTGATGACTCCATCTGAAAGAAACACATCGATAATTATTAGATTTATATCTTTCTCATCCATTGAGACGTGGCATATTCGGTAGAATGGGAAACAACACATGAGTTCGAGTGATTTCTGAGAACACAACTCTATTGCACGATCTAGAGTTGAAAGAAGTGAGACAATCTTAAATGTCTCGGTGATCAACTGTTTATATGTGTGGCGCGCACACACATATAAAAGTGATCCCACTGGACACGGTTTCATAGACTCCCTAAGACACTTGAACCTAGGCTCTGATACCAAGCTTTGTCACGCCCCGAACCATGGCCTGGGCGAAACACGGCACTCGGTGCCTTACTGCATGTGACCGAGCGAACCACATGGCTTGCTGAATCATCATGAGACATAACATGAGCGGAATATAATGTGAATGCATGATGAGCCTTTATAAAACGTAGTAAGTCATAATACTTAATAAAAATACTTGTTTAAACATGAGTGCGGAAATAACATGAATGAGCCAAAATGGCTATACGACTCCGAATGTCTGACATAACATAACTGACTTGTCTAGTCTATGAAACATCTATCATGAGTCTGACTGGAAAACATACTTACCGGGACAAGGCCCCCAGCATACCTTAGATGCATCACTAATCATAAAACAAAAGTTGACAAAAATCCCGAATGAGATGGGGCTCACCAATAAGCTGATACGAATGCTGTCCTACTGAGCAGATGTGTCGTCCTGTATATCAGTACCTGCATCGTGAAATGCAAGCCCCCGGGCAATAAAAGAGGACGTCAGCACATTGAATGTACTGGTATGTAAAGCAACTGAAAGAAATAACATGGGACATGGAATAACATGATAAGAACTGAAACTGAAAACCTGGACATGAACATGAATACATATATTTATATATAACATGGTAAAAATATCATAAGTAGGGAGAGCAATAACTTATAACCGATCCATGGTCTGGTGCTTGCGTCCCGCCAGCAGAACACTCAGTCCTTGCTAGGAAACATGAGATTTAATAAAATATGAAAGGATCCAGTCATTACGAGAGATCTTCCGGGACATGGGTGGAGCGATCCTCATTCTACGGTGGCTACGTAGTTTCAGGCTATCGGAAGCCCTTCTCGGTAATGAAAGCAACTCCCAGAAACATGAACATAATATAGTTGGCTAAGAAGCCCATGATTTTCATGAATTAACTTGTACTTGTCTTGTAATCATGATTTCACGAAATAACTTGTAAAATAAGTGGCACTTGCTGCCCATGGTTTTCATGAATATAACTTGCTTGTACATGGATATCATGAATTATAGCTTGCTTGCATGAACTTGTAAAACATGTATAGTATTTTCTTGAAATAGCATAATATATCATAAATTAGCATGCATGAACCTATGGAATGAGATATATGGGTTTTTCATAGATTACGGACAGATTCTTAATAATCATAAAGAAATATTAAGAACTCAATGATGAAATTATAACCATTCATACATAATATAATCATGGACATGGACCTAGGGTTATCATGAGCATGGTATTGAAACCCTAGTTTTAGTAGAGAATCATAATTTTATGGATTATGAGGCGTGGGGAAGAACAATGATGTTCCCACACGTAGATAGTAACTCTACATACCTTAGTCGCCCCAAAACTTGAATTAAAGACTTGAGCTTTGAAGAAGATTTCCAAAATCTTGAATTCTTAAACCTTGAGATGGGTTTTCTTGAAAACCCAAGTTTTAGAATGATAATTTCTTGTTTAGATTACAAGGAGATAAGTATTAGAATTGAGTTGGAATAATTAGCGTAGGCTTACCTTGGTGTTCTTGATGATGGAAGAGGATAGAAAGTCGTTCTAGGGCTTGAAGGAATGAAAAATAATGATTTGAACTGATATGGATGAATATATATTGTCCTGTGAAATTGCAGTTTACGTCCAGCACAGTGCTGGCCGTATTTCAGTTTACGGGTCGTAAATTGAAATACGGTCCGTATTTTGCAATACGGACTGCACTGCGTCTCCTCAGTAAAATGACCATAACTCTTTGCACAGATGTCATAGAGCACATAGATGCTCTATGATCCACCACTTGGTAATATCATAGTAATTACTGTACTTGAGTAAGTAAAGAGGTGAAATTTTCACAAACTAGTATTGTTTGGACGCTACTAACAACTCGTAGCTATAGTTCAACTAATTACAGTTGGTAGCTACTAATTCCTTGCCATAGGATGTATTCAACCCAATATTTCGGTTTGTATCGATAAATACAGTGAGCTAAAACATTTTTTTGTGCGGAGTGCCCTTCAAATGCACTGGTCTTTAATTTTTGTCCCTCAAATTGTTGGTCTTTAATTTTTGTCCTTCGCCTAAAACTCTTAGGTTTCGGGTTCGAACCTCCACTCAGTCAATTTTTTTAAAAAACTCTTGGATTCTCAAGACAAAGTTTTGCCTGCAGCCTAACTATGGCCCAAATAGGCCTAAAATTGCTATAAAACTCTATCTTGTAATTTTTTTTTTTATTGAATGAGCCAGAATTTAAACCCAAAACATCATGGTATAAACCCAAAATAAGGACATTCGTGCGAATTGCTAGGCTTCAATCAGTAACTTCAATCAAGTGAGGTGTAGGAAGTGATCCGTGTCATTGGACAGCAAGGCCCACGGTCCAGATGTCTAGGTAATTGATAGAAAGTCAGTAGCCCGGCCCATAGAAAGATATTTCCCTGGGTACAATTAGGTATAAATTAAAACAATGAATCACATGCCTTCTTCCTCTTTCATTCAGCTGGGTTGAGGCAGCAGCTGAGTTCCCCAAACTAAACCCTAGCTCCTCCCTCTGCCGCTCTCTTCTTATAACTTAACCCCCTTTTTTTTTTTTTCAAAGATCATCCTCAGTAATCAGAAACACAATTAGATAATCACGAAAAGGTAATTTCTGTCCCTCTTCTTTTCGCTTTTTCCTTTTTTTTTTTTTTTGAAGTTTTCGGCTAATTTTTATCTGCTACAAAGAAAAAAATAGTATAATGCGATTTGCTCAATATAGCTTCTCTAGAATTTACTCATTTACTCATTTTTTATATTGTACCTTTTTAATAAGGCGATTTTTGGCTCTGTGTTGAAGTAGTTCCTCATTTTTGCTTTTTCTTTTGTATTGTGCATATGTGGGTCCATGTTATGGGAAATGAATGAATTTTCGATAAGTTTGGATATGCGTGGGGTGTTGCTAGGTAGCTATGTAGTGTAATATAATAGTTGGGTCATTGTGGAAGAAATGGTGATGGTATGTTTAGCTCAATATAGCTTCTCTGGTATAAATTCAGTGGTTTCATTTTCCTTTTGGCCGTGGTTTTGTTATCTTTGTTAGTTTCTTCTCTGAAAATTATATGCGTTGCTCTGTTATTTTCTTTCTATTACAGTAATATTTAGCAGAACAGGTTTCGTTGGGAAGCTAAATGTTAGAGGAGCACAGAATCTATTTGCTTTAGTGTTTTAATTTGTTTTTTGTGGGTTTTTGATATAGAAAACAGCTTAATTTTTATGTGGAAATAATAGTGTGCTACTCTTTTTTTTTTTTTTGATTGTTTAATAAATGATTGACATGAAGAATGTAAGCTGTTGAGTTGAGAATTGTTTCCGTTTTTGGCTTCTCAAGATGCGAAGAACGGAACTTTTGACAGAGACTTTGGAAAAGGTTACTCATAGTACTACTCAAGAAGTTTCTGAATTTCTAACTTTTATTTTCAAGAAGTGGGGACTAGTGCATGTCCTCTTCGAGACGTTTATATTGATCATTGAAAAGTAAAGGGAGTATAATTTGTGATGAAGTAATTTTGTATTTTTTATAGGTAGAATGAATTTTATTGATACTGAATGCACGAAGTAATTGTGTATGTTTTCATAAATAAAACGAATTTCATTGGTACTGTATGTACAGCATGTTTCCGAGGAAATGAAACAAGGGCATGTATTTAGTATTATGATTTGGTCATGATGAATTCTTTTGATTGTAGCTTGACAAATGTTACCTTTGATGCTCTAAATTTAGTTTTGTCAATTGCATTTTCCCATGGAGAGAGATTGGTGGTTTCATCTTTACCGTGGAGTTAATTATGAATTTAGTTTTTGTTGAATCCAATTTGGTTCAGCTACTAAGTTACAAATAGTTGGAACCTATTCAACTCAGGCTTGGAGCCTATTTTGTTAGGCAATAAGCTGTATGATTTTGGCAGTCATGAATTGGGTTGAGATGTTATAAGCAGAGGCGGAGCTAGGTAGGCTCCAGGGGGTTCATCCGAACCTCCTCGGCAAAAGATTAATTTTTTTATTTTATTTATATATAGTAGATATTGAACCCCCTTGGCTTCTTCGTGTATTTACTTCATATTTTTTAACCCCCTAGATGAACATCCTGGCTCCGCCACTGGTTGTAAGTGTTTGATTACCCAGATTGTCTATTGATTGAAGGTGTTGGCCATTATAATCATTCTATTTTCTTGCTGCTTGCAAACTGTGATGAAGTATATCTAGAATCTAGATATCAAAAGCATCATAGGCCCCCTTTGTTTTATTGGTCCAACTTTTTGCCGTCTGAGCTGTTGTACTCATCTGATTCCACTTTTGGCATATTTTCATTTTTGTGCCTTAACACTTGCGTGTAATATATCAATCAGCTATGCCTCCCAAACTGGTTGCCTATATTAATCCTATGTCCTTTTGTTCTATTTATGTTCAATTGATTTCAATCCTATTAGACAAATTAGGAGCTTTTTACTACTAGAGGTTCTAGAAATCTTAGACTTATGCTTACATGGACAACCTACACTCTTTTGGTAGCTATCCACACTAGCATATAATTTACATGTAAATAGAAGCCAAGAACTAAAGAAGTTGGAGGGGTTGACCCTTCGTTAACGTCACAACCAATAAACATACAAGCTTAAGAAGAAGAATAAAGACTCCTGGATCTAATTTTTTTTAAACAACCCAACTAAGCCTGAATCCATAATAGCTGGTATAGCCTGGGAGAGTCCTCCTCTTGTGATACTTTCTAGCTGCTGCATGCAGCAACATATGCATTACTTTTATGATGATGGATAACATTATTTCCGGCCTCTATGTTGTCATTGACTTTTGTTTGCTGTGTCGTAATTAAGTTTTCCTCATTGATGCAGGCTGGAGACTGCAAAAGGCTGCTTTTCTCATCTCTTGCCCCAAGTGTAGCTGTTGGTATATGTGTTCATATTCATCTTCTAAACTTGAGGGCTAAACTTTCTCTATGGCTTCCAGGAGTAGCATCCGTCTTATTTCATACTCAGAAGAGATTATAAATGGTGAACCTATCTATATTTCCTCGAACTGCTGTCCTATTAAAGCTCACAAATATGAGCCTGCTGGGCTTGCTTTTCACTCTGCTGCTCTTAGACTGATTGGCCATGTTGAGAAAGAAGACCCCAAAGACAGTAAAGAAAATGTTCCTAATGACAAGGAACAGACATTTACATATTCATCAGAATCATACAGCTCTAAGGGTAAAAAGAAATCTTCTACTGGGGAAAAGGTACAAGATCATTATGCATTGTTAGGTTTGAGCCATCTAAGGTATCTTGCTTCTGAGGATCAGATAAGGAAGAGCTACCGTGATGCTGCATTGAAGCATCATCCTGACAAGCTGGCTTCTCTTCTTCTAGCTGAGAAAACTGAAGCTGCAAAACAAGCTAAGAAGGAGGAAATAGAAAACCACTTCAAAGCTATTCAGGAAGGATATGAGGTTCTTATTGACCCTGTTAGAAGAAGGATTTATGACTCCACAGATGAATTTGATGATGAAATCCCAACTGATTGTGCTCCACAAGATTTTTTCAAGGTCTTTGGACCTGCATTTTTAAGGAATGGCCGTTGGTCAGTCACCCAACCTATCCCCTCGTTAGGTGATGAGAATACTCCAATTAAAGAAGTGGATAGCTTTTATGATTTCTGGTACAGCTTCAAAAGCTGGAGAGAGTTCCCACATGCTGATGAGTTTGATCTTGAACAAGCTGAATCTCGTGATCACAAGAGGTGGATGGAAAGGCAGAATGCAAAACTGTCAGAGAAGGCCAGAAAGGAAGAATCTGCTAGGGTACGTACACTTGTTGACAATGCCTATAGAAGAGACCCTAGAATCTTGGGAAGAAAAGAGGCAGAGAAAGCAGAGAAGCAGAGAAAGAAAGAAGCTAAGATACTGGCGAAGAAATTACAGGAGGAAGAAGCAGCTAGGATTGTTGAAGAGGAAAAGCGTAAGAAAGAGGAGGAGGGAAAAAAAGTTGCTGAAGCTGCTTTGCAGCAGAAGAAGTTGAAGGAGAAAGAAAAGAAATTATTGCGAAAAGAGCGGAGTCGTTTAAGAACCCTTGCAGCTCCTGTGTTGTCCCAGCATATGCTTGGGCTAACTGATGATGATGTAGAAGGTATCTGCATGTCATTTGACATTGAAAAACTGAGGAACTTATGTGATAAGGCCGATGGAAAGGGTGAGCTTGTGATAGCTGAACTTCTCAGGGAGGCACTTGGACGTGAACACAACTTGAAATATGAGAATAAAGTTGAAAAGAGTAAGTCACAGCAAAATGGTTCTCTGGAGAGTAAAAAACAAGTTCCTCTGATGAGCAGTGAGAAAAAGGAGAAACCTTGGAGCAAAGAAGAAATTGATCTTTTGAGAAAGGGGATGGTGAAATATCCTAAAGGAACTTCTAGAAGATGGGAAGTTATTTCCGAATATATTGGTACTGCAAGGACAGTTGAAGAGATCCTAAAGGCTACAAAAACAGTTCTGCTCCAGAAGCCTGACTCTGCTAAAGCTTTCGACTCCTTCCTTGAGAAAAGAAAGCCAGCACCGACTATTGCCTCTCCTCTTTCCACAAGGGCAGAAGTAGAGGGGGTAGAAAACAGTAGCAAGCCTGAAAGTGAAAGTGCTAAATTAGCTGATTCTCAGGAATCCCCTAGTCAAAACACAAACAGCCAGAACACTGAGGATGCACCTGCAGCAAACGGGGTTTCCTCGAGTTCCGATTCAGACATATGGTCCGCTGTTCAAGAAAAAGCTTTAGTTCAAGCTCTGAAAACCTTCCCCAAGGAAACCAGCCAGCGGTGGGAACGAGTTGCAACTGCAGTCCCTGGGAAGACCGTGAACCAGTGTAAAAAGAAGTTTGCATTACTCAAAGAGAACTTCAGGAACAAGAAGAGTGCAGTGTGAGGTTAGTGGTGCTTGATACTTCTGAGTCTAGTTTTTCCGATTTCTATCTGTTCATTGTTCAGGCAGGCGCAACAAAGCTCACTCGGGAAATGCATTGTGACATCATACCCCAGTCCACTTTCAGTACCATTTTTGTCCATTAAGCAGTAGCATTTACATATCCACTATCAGTAGGGCATTGTGAAGTTACTATACTGGAATACATTAATATTTGATGGGAAATACCGATGATACCTAAAGTTATGCATCTTTATATTTATTTTGATTGTTTGATCAAAATTTAGATTCTCTCTTCCCTCCATAAAAGTTTCTTCTTTTCATCAGTTCAATATTGTGATGTAAAGGAGTTAAATTGAGGCCCACGGAACTTCTTGTTGAGTAGAGATATAGAATTGAAACATTTCTTTCAACACAAGTGAACTCCATTCTAGGATGGGTTAAACGGAAAAAGGGGGTCGTAGTAGAACTTGTTTCTAGCAAGCTAAGCTATTGGAATGTGCCTTGGTAATCATGTTAAGCTTTGCCTTTTGACCTTTTCCATAGTATCAGGTATTAGTCTGCTTCATTCATGCTTGTGTCCTTCCGTGTTAATTATCATCCGGGTTGTTTCACCTGAACAGTTAAATTCTCAGATAACAACATACCTTCAGTTCTCTGTTGAGTCTTCTGACAGATCCTGCAGTTTTTCCTTATTCTTTCTGTTTTCTTCCCAAAGGCTGTTGTTCAAAATAACAAAAACGAGACTTGGCCAAGTAGTTTAAATGCTGTTGAGCACTTTTTTGTGTTCGATTTTCAACTCACGCCTGGACATTATGTGGCTTCTATTTTTCGTTTTTCTTCCCAGCTATACATCGGACCGGTTCCAAACATCTATTTCTTTTATCTATTTTATGATTAAGCACCTCAAGTACGAGGTATGAATTTGGAAGAATAGTGAACTTCCCAAGGATGATGTTAACTACGGAAACAATATTGTAACATCTACTTAAAAGTTCGAGTGAAACTGGCGGAATAGCCCGACCTTATACTTGTCCATTTTTGTCATGCAGGTGTTCGTACTTACAGGTTTTCCTACTAAACCCCTCTACACTTAAAACTGAGCATTTTAAACCCCTCTGACCGTTGACCAAACACATGTGGCATTAATCGTGCTGAGTTGGACAAAATGCGTGAGATACAAGCGTAATAAGAGCATGAATTTGATATTTTTGGTTAAAAATAAATATTTTCAAAAGAAGAAAAAAAGAAAACAAAAAAAAAAAATTAAGCAAAAGAAATTTCCTAGCCCTGTTCATCTCCTTGTTCACCCTCATTAAAATTAAAAAAAAAAAAAAAAAACCAGCCTGACCCATGTTCATCTTCTTCTTGCGATCTTGATGGCAAAAATCTAATCCATCTCTGCAAATCTTCTTTTAACATAAACCTACCAATGCATCACAAGAACAAAACCCAATACCCAATCTATAACCCTTCTTTTCCACACATTAACTGAAAATTCAAAAAGATTTAAACCTAAACCCCCGAAAACACATCAATTTCTAAATTCTTCCACAAAATTAATCACAATCCTACACCAATAATTACCAAAGGGACAACCCAAAATCCCCAATTTATGTTCTTTCTTCTTCTTCTTCATCTCCATCCATTAAAACCCCCATCCATTAGGACTGTGCAAATTAATGGTTAAACCAATAACCCGAATCGATTATTGGGTTAATGGTTCAGGTTAATGTATTATTGGTTTGGGTATCAGTTGGTGTCCTGTGGTTATTGGCTTATTGGGTCGGGTCATGTTTTGACCATTTTTATTAACAGGTGAACCGATAACCCGATAACTATTTATTTAATTACAATTCTTCCGATTTAAGATTCACTTAATTTCCACTTCATAACCATTTTTCTTGTTTTCTCAGATCATCAGGACATGTCAATGGTATTGATGTGAGATTATTTTTTATTTTCCCATTGAAAGTGCTACTTTTTTATTTTCAATGTATTCTAAATTTTGATTCTATTCTTTTGAAAATTGTCTTTTTTTTTTAATACTACAATTCCCTGTACGCTAGATAATTCCAGTGATGGTGTACATGGTTGATGATTAAGGAACTTATCTTTCTTCGTCTAGTTGATTTAGAAATTTATGTTTATTTCCCTCTTTTGATACCAGATCAAACTTTATGCGGTTGACTACAATAGTAGCCGAAGTTCTTGAAATTATTTTGTGTGAAATCTTAACAGTTAAACCGATAATTGAACTGATAAGAAACAACAATCGATTAACTGATAACTCATTAACCGATATCTTAATGGTTTTTTAACAATTTAACAATTCTACAAATCAACAATCGAAAAGTTGGACCGATAACTTTCAAACCCGAACGAACCGATTGATATGCAACCCTACCATCCAAGACCCGACCCGACCCGAAGAGGTTGAAACAAAAAATTGACGACTTTATGAGAACGAAAGTGAGGTAAGGCATCAGATACAAATTACTTTTACTAATAGGAAATAAACATTCAGATAAGATTTTTAGCGGGAAAGGCATTGATTTTGATACCTCCCTCGATATTTGGACAGTTTCAATATCTTCACACGCTTGAGAGAATAGATTGACATGAAATAGTTTGTAAAAGGATCGTTTAGATGTGGATATTTTAGGTATGTGGTTGTAAAAAACTAAGCTTAATTATTTGTTGGTTTTTGGTGGATGATGGTGGGTGGGGGTGGGGGTGGTGGCGGGTAGAAGAGGGAGATGTAAGGGTAGAGAGAAAAGAGAGAGGTTTTTTTTTCTTTTCAAAAAAAGGAATAAATTTGGTTTTTTCACAAAGCTAATTTTTATAAAAGTAAATGGTGATATGACATTAATTTATTTAAGTGGATCTGATGTATCATTCATGTGAGGGTGAGTGAACCACACACATCATCAGAGGGATTTAAAATACTTATTTTGATTGAGTTGAGGGGCTTAGTTGGCAAACCCGTAAGTACGAACACCAGGATGACAAAAATGAACAAGTACAGGGGTCTTTCAAGTTATTCCGCCAGTGAAACTACATGGTTGATTTTGTTGAAGAAAATCAATTATCATTCATACTTTTGTGTTTTAACATCATAGTATAATAATGATTAAAAAAATAATAACTAATACATCATATCATTTCCGGACTAGCGGCTGAGCAAATTCATTTCCTTATTCACGGACAGAAAAAGATTGCATCAGTTTGATAATGATCGAGTGACATTGCTTCTTCGGTCCGAACCGAAAAATTCCTTAGATATGATGCAAAAGGACTCTTGAATTCATTCGAGATGTGAGTATAACTCAAATTGGAGAAGAATATGGGCCCTGAGTTCCTTTTATTGGCACTATGTTTTTATTTTTTTTTTGTTTCTAATTGGTCAGGAACTCTTTTACCTTGGAATAGAGTGTTATATTTAGAGCAAGGTTTAAAATGTTCTCATTTGAATTACAGAACTTTCAAGGTAAACGATATTAAAAATAGTTGGAGTATTTTACCTTGAAAGTTCTGTAATTCAACTGGAAACATTTTAAAACTGGAGTAAATAACTACATCATATATAGGATTGCGAAAGGCATTTAATTGTTAATCATCATTTAATTTATAGCATCGAGTATCATGGCAATGTTAGCTGATTAAAATACGGTCAATTCTATTCACCCAAGTTTGTATAGGTTCGACAGGGTATAGTTTTGACAATTTAAATGGGTAGGATTAGGCACATTTTCATGGCAGGTAAAATTGGGTACAATCCAAATTAGTCTGTCTCAAAGTTAGGTTGATTTGGTTTTGATATATCTCAAAATGACCTAATGGAGAGTATAATTTTATTTTATTTGTAAATTGACATGTTAGATATAGAAATGATACAGCAAAGAGTTTTATTTGGAAATTTTGATAAATACTAAAAAAAATAAAAAAAATTACACTTTGTTAGAGTTGAACGAATTGAGCTATGATATATTATTAACCTATTTTAGCTCAAGTAATATTTGGATAGGTTGATGCTTCGCTCATTTTTTGTTTCATCCTAATCTAAACCTCCGTCTAAATTCAGTTTAACCCGCCTCTTTGCGTATTGTTGTTTTTCTCTTTGATAAAGAATTTTGAAGATATAGATATATGTAATGTAACTAGTGCAAACTCTAACAACACACGACAATATATGGAATTTGCCTACGTTGGAGATTCTAAGATTCATCAACTCCTTATTTTATAGAAATCTGTCAACTTCAAGTCTCGACAGGTCCCTACTGGAATAGAGAGTAGTAGTACTGCTGGAAATCAAATACATGACTTCTCTCCATATATGATGTTTAATGCATTCATTAAATTTAAAAGTATTTTTCGATAATCTTAAAGGAGAACAAACACTTAAAAGCAAATACATGTTCTCTTGAGAGGGGGCTTTATGTTTTGACATTTGAACTAGCTCTATAGCTGATTTAGTTCGATACAAGTATGAGGTAATTTAGTTTTTACAAAAATTAATAAAATGATTTGTAGGTATTTTGTGCCATAGAACTACTTAAATCGTGTTTTTCAAATCATTTCGCAGTGAAAGGAGAAAAAAAATATTTTTTTACGTCATCACAGACATGAGAATTTTGACTTTCTAAAAGAAGATCGATAAAGCATATTGTATTACAAAACTATATGCAATATAACCTTAATAAGTAACTTTATAAATTATACTCCCTCCGATCTAAAATAATTGAGGTTTTAAGCTTGAGCACATGGAATAAGTAGTTCACTAATTTCTAAAAGTTAAGAATGGTTTTGACTTATATACTATCCTTAATTATGATTTTCTTAGCTCTTTAGGTTGACATAATTGTTGTGGGAATATGTGAATGTGCAAGGGCAAAATTTGGAAAAGAGAACTACTCCCTCCGTCTCATATTACTTGGCCAATTTCCCTTTTGCACGCTAATTAAGAAATCATAAATAAAAGATGTATTCTACCTTACCCCTATCTCTTTCTAATAAATACATTCTAATCAATATTGATTATTTTCAAGAACATTTAATACTAAGGGTAAGATGGGAAAGATTTAATTAATTTTATCTTGATTTTGTAAATGAACAAATAATTTGGGACATATATTTTAATAATGTGGCCAAATAATATAGGACGGAGGAAATAAACATTTTCTTGGGTTTGTAAAATATCAATTATTTTGGAACAATTTTTAGAGGCTAAAACCTCAATTATTTTGTACAGGAGGGAGTAATAGCCCAAGTCTTTATCAACCGCATGCAGATGAATCTTTCCCCAAAATTAAACAATTCACTTGCAAACAAATTAGATACCTTGTAATTAATGATTATATATCTTGTAATTAATGATTATACTTACATCAGCTAAATTACTGTTTTCTTTCGGACAGCTTAATTAGCCTAGAAGTTAACGACCAGTAACCTTTTTATACTAGCTATACAGTTTTAGAACAGAAGTTGGATCCTTTTGCTGGATTCATCCTTGTACATTCGTGAACAAGTTTTGCTCTTTCATTTCATTTACACCCCACTTTCGTCTCTGATCGACCAGTCGAACTCACAGTCAAACACGTTAAATCAGACACGTTAATATTGTTATGCTCACGACCAAAATCGTAACTTAGTCTATCTTCACACACCTCTCAATTTTATTATCCATCAATTTTTTCTTGAAAAAGCGTAATTTAAAAAAAAAAGTAAAAAATTATAATGGGAAGCAAGAGAGTAGTTGTGGTCCATGATACATCAAAAGAGGTAAACTGGGCTGCTATTAGAGGGGTTCTTCATAATTTATGTCTGAGGGCTGGAGATGAGCTCATACTACTTGGAGTTGTTCACCAATTTAATAACTCAACTACTACGTCAGCTTTTTTGGGCACTGTAAAACTTCGTAAGTCTTCTATATAAATTCTGTAAGACTTATATATATACAGAATTTTATTCATCTGTCTACTTTATAAAAAGACAGCTCGGTGCACGAAGCATTTCGCATTTGAATCTAGTAAAGAGTTGCATTTCAAGAGGATGTAGTGTAGAAAATCTACCTTAATCCAAGCATTAGTGGTTGATTCGACAGCTCAAACCCGTAAGACCTATATGTCATACGAACGGAGACAATTCAATGTTCCTCTAAAATTCCCCTTCTCATACGTGCATTTTATGTAACGAATTGATGAAAATGTGGCTGCTAGAATTACAGAGCTTTTTGAAATTACACTTTAGTTCTAAAATCAATACAATAGCATTTTCTACTTTTACCCATGTAGTTAACTTTTTTGCATGTTTTCCCTTTCTTTTATATACTGATGTTAGAGATGTCAATATGGGCTTGGCCCGCGAGGCCGGCCCAACACAACCCTTCATTTAAGTAGGGTTGGACTAGGATTTCTTTGGCCCATATAGAAGTGAGGCTCAAAAGCCCAGCCTCTCTTGGCCCGCTGGTCTCAAGGGTTGGGCTGAGGCCAGCCCTTGACGCCAGAAAAAAATAATAAATTAATTAATTTTAAAAAAAAATATAAGTAAATTAAACAAAAAGATAAAAAGTAATGACAAAAAAAGAATGTACTTACTACTAAGTAGTAAATTAGAAACTAAAGTAATACTTTTTAGTCTTAGAATTTATATTATGCTTAATTTCTTTTGAACGTGATCTGAATTAGCGATCAAAAATAATAATTTATATTTGTTCTCTTAAATTTTTTTCTTCTATGATATGATTTTGCTTAAGAAAGGTGTGGTAGAAGATTCTATTTCATATTGCAAAAGTTTCATGTTCAAATTGTACCAAAAATCACTTAGAAAATGTTATTTCGGAAGACAAAAAAACTTAAAGGGCTGGCCCGTCCTAACCCGCGGCCCGCTTAGGACTGGATTGAGCTGCCATTTTGTAAGCCCTTCAATTAAACGGACCAGCCCGTCCTAGCCCATTTAATTCTTTGGCCCTTTAGGGCTGGGTTGGGTTGGGTTGGGCGTTAGATGTAATGCACTTCTGAATGTTATCTTGAATGAAAATATATCTTTTACTCTCTATAACTCTCTCTTTCTCTCCCTTTCCCTCTTTTTCCTTCTTTCTCTAATTTCTCTGTTAATGAACTCACCTGAGCTCTTCGTATCGTTACATTTTATAGCAATACGGAACTATTTAAGGATTCATTTTTTTATACAAAAAATGTTAGAATATCTCATTATTACTTCAAATTGTTTATTTTTCTAGTAGGACAACGGAATAAAGTAGACCAGAAACAGGTGGAAGAAGAGCTAGTTAAAAGGATGGATGAGTATAATAAGAGCATGGAGATGCTAGTGCTGTTGAAACAATGTGAAGTTCAGAAGGTTAGTCTCTAAAACTCTTACTTCATATATTGGTCACGTAATATATTATAGAAATTTTGCTTTGGTTTTTATATTTTCCTTATAGACTAAATTAGCAATTTGTACTCATCCCTTAAAAAAAAAAATAGAATGCACGGTTGAAAAATTACAAGAAGAAATTCAGCAAAATATAATTACGTCCCGTTACATCTTACATAAATACGTTTTTCTCTAGTTTCAAATGGAAAATACTTTTTAATTTGGAAAAATGAAATTTATCTTAGTTCCATGTGTAAGAATGTTTCACATATAAAGTGTAGGCGTGGTAGTTTTCAGAAGTGCACCATTAGGATTTTGGAATATTATATATGAGTTACAGCTTGAAATAGTATAAGAAGAATGCAAGCAATAACAAGATACCAATTGGAAGCGGTCAAAAACACCTATGAAAATGTTTCCGTTCATTTTCATCATAAGCTGCATTAATTATATTTTTGTATTTGACGTCTAACACAATTCCAAACTAAGAATAAGTTTAAACTATAGTCAAAAGTTAAAAGATAATTTTGACCATTTTTCTTAGACACTTGAAATTCATCGATTGTGAGACTCCGTTAAAGACAAGCACAAATATGAGAAGATTTAGTAACATCAAAATATGAACGAATCAAAAGTACATAATGAATGTGAAAATTGAGCAATTTAGAGGTAAATGTAGACTCCCTTGTTATGTACAAAAAGTTATATGACCTTAGGAATTGTTATAATACACACACAATCTGTTCTATGGGGGGGGGGGGGGGGGGGGGGGGGAAGAAGGGGCAAACAATGAGGCATTTTGTAGGGATTCAATAAGGGTTTTGCACTGTGAATCGTCAGGTGATCGTCAAAAAATCCATGTCCTCTTAATTGTTAATTGCAATCCAGTGAAACCGGAAATTGTGCACGGTATAAGAAAGTTCCACTAGAATCTTAAATGACAGAATTCATAGTTCAAATTTATTTCCACTTAATTCGTTGAATATTGGAATTGCAGGTCAAGTTTCACATAGAGGTTCAAGCTGGAAATTCACGAAAGGTGGTAGCTGTGATAGCAATCAAAAGATTGGGACCGACTTGGATCATTCTAGATAGGTTAGTGATAATGTATTGATACTGTTTCCTTTTTAATTATTCAAAGGAATTGATCTGTTTTTTTTTTCTTTTTCTTTCGTTTTTGTCCTATCAAGCACGTAAATGAAAAACTCACGGTTCTCAAAGAGCTTGTTTGGAATTACACAATTTAGCTTGTTTGTTTGGCCAGGTAATTAGAAAAAAATTGAGTGTAATTGTGAGGATATAATTACACTCTCCAATTCTCAAGGGGTGTAATTACATGACATTTTTTTTTTTAAATCTCTTTTCTTTTAAATTTATTTTTTTATTTCTATCACTTTAATTTCTTTTCTTTTAAATTTTTTTCTATTAATTTCATTTATTTTATCACTTCTATTATTTTTATTCTTTTTTGTTTTTACTTTTTAAATTGGTTTTATATTTTTAACATATTTATATTTCATTTTCTAACATTTACTTCTTGTAATTCCATATAATTGCTTGTATCTTTTTATTTCTTATTCACGTTTCTTTACTTTCTTCACTTAGCGTAAATATGTTATTATAGTTTTTAAAACTACCCCTTCTAGTATTAGGAAAAAATGAGTCGTTAACAAACTTGGCATATAACGAATGATGTCATTAAAGTATAAATTCGTTGTTGAATGAGGTTTCAGACTTATGCTTTCCTTTTCTTTTGAATTATTTTTACTTAAGTTATGTTGGAACTTACTTTATGTTATATTGGAATTTGACATAAAAGTATTATTGTAATTTTTTTTTAGTTTATGGTATATTTTCTGTCCAATTTATTTGTTTTAGTAGTATTGACTTGTTATTTCACATTACATGCCGTTCATTTTTCAATTAGAACTGATAGATTATTTTTTTTGTCAAACATTTGAATAATATTATGGAATTATATTTATAAATATTAATATTTTCTCAAACATGCGTCCATGATATTCTTACAGAATGTATGCTTTTAATTTTTATAATTACTTAAATTAAAATATTATTAATATGAAAATATATATGTCAATTATTTTGCAAAATATTAGTTACAAATATATGATTATATCTAATTTAGTATCATTTACAAAAGCACATATTTGTCAAATATTAACTTTTAATTTTTGATGATTAATTTTTATTAATTTTTATTTTTAAAATTTAATCAAACTGTGTAATTACACTTGTGTAACCAAATAGTACGCTTGTAGTTACACTGTAATTACGTTATGACAAACAAACAGGACGTCAAAATTACTATATTGCGTAATTACTTGACCCTAAATAAATTACTCCAAACTAAATCATGCATTAGTATAGTTTTTAGAAGTCTTTACCTAATACTTGTTTCTATTGGTAAAGCTCTACTACTATATAAGTGGTTGACTAGTACCTATATATGATTCTCTTTGCTATTCCCTTGCTCTGTTTATGCTAATAATATGAATGTGATTCATACTGGACATAGCCAAATGGACTTGCTAACATGGTATTTACTTAACTTTGAAATTTAAGCGAGTACTTTGGTAATTATTGCATACCATAAGAGTCAGTAATTATAACATAGTATTTACTGTTCGCATTGACAATCGTGGAGGCAGGATTTTTGCCAAGGGGATTCAAAAAAAAAAAAAAAAAAATGGCTAATGTGGTTAGTTGGAATTGAACATATGTTCTCAAAGAGACTTTGAACCCGCTGAGCAAAGTTTTGACATTTGTCAAGGAGACTCATCATTAATATACATTCATAAAACATATATTTAATCGTATATATACAGAGTAATTTTCCGACGCCCTTACTTTATCTAGATCCGCCCATGCATATTGGTGTTGGGTTAATAGCCAAGCTATCATCAACTTGAACCTGCGTGAAGTTTTTAGTATAAAATGTTATCGCTTTGGGCCTTCTTTTTTTCTTTTTAATAACTTTTGGTGGCATTACTTTTTTTCTTGTTGTAGGGAAATGAAAAAGGAGAAGAGGTATTTTATGGATAAGCTATCATGTGGCATATCAAAACTCAAAAGTGACAACTCCATGGAAGATGTGAGAGGGCCACTAGCATTAATAAAGAATGCCAAGGTCTCCCTTACCAGAAATAGGTTTTCTTATGATGAAATGATCCCAGGAGACGATGACTCGTCAGAAGAACTTTCGTCCTCTCAACAAAGTAAGCAACATATATAGCTCTGCATAACTGAAATGTAGATATTTTAATCAAACGGGAGCTTTTGGTTCACATAAAACCATTTTAACTTAGGTATGTATGACACTGTTTTGAAGCTGAGGAAGTATTTAACGGAGTAAGTAAAATAAACTCAAAAAAGGACTCCAGCTATATGTATGAGCAATTCGTTTATCATACACCTTAGATGCTTTTGTTTTATGTTTAACAGTGCTTTGTTTTTATTTATTTTTAACGAATTGTAGATTTGAAAGTTGTTTCACATGTGAGAACCTCAAGCAAAGAACAAGCGAGCAGTATTCCTGGAAAGCCATGCTCAGATTTTTGTGAAAACTTGAGGAACTATTCGGGTTTTCCAAGCTTGAACTTGAATTCAAGTGACCTAGTAAATTCAAGTTCAAGCTTGGGAAACCCAAATAGTACCTCAAGTTCTTTTCATCAGAAAGCAAAAACAACAACCGAAAACTCACCTTCTGACATCTCCAATGACCAGAACCAAAATCATCAAAATGTCAAGGACAAAGAAAAAGAGGAGATATTCAATGATCAATACTTTTATGGTGTAATATCCAAAAAATCTGAATGTTCCATTTGCGAGAACAGAAGGCCAAAGATGAGATGGCATAAGGACTTCAGTTATAAGGAGCTTGAAGAAGCAACAGGAGGATTTTCCAGTGAGAACTTTCTGTCAGAAGGTGGATTTGGTTCTGTTTATAAAGGGGTTTTAAAGAATGAGCTAAGAGTTGCTGTGAAGCAGCATAAAGCTATGAGCCTTCAAGGGGATAAACAATTCAAGTCTGAAGTTGATGTTCTTAGCAAGGCCAGACATCCAAATTTGGTCATGTTGTTAGGGTCTTGCTCCCAAGGAAACCAAAAGTTGCTTGTCTATGAGTATGTTTGCAATGGCTCACTAGACCAATTTTTATCAGGTAAAGTTTATATTTGAATTGCTAATGCATTAGCTTTAGAATGATAAAACGAGGGGTTGGATGGGTGGGTTGGGCTATATTGTTCGGATTAAAATAGATCGAATCAATGAACAGGGCCGCCCTGGTGCACTTCAAATCAATGAATCGGTTAGGTCATACTTCGCCCAAGGTTTACTTGGGTTAAGATGACCGGGTAAATTTGGGCTATGTCCGAAATGACCTGCCAATATATATACCCAACCCGTCCATGTTTGAGAATCTGTATATGCTCACTCATTATTATTTTATACTTTGCAGCAGATATAAGGATGCCTCTCAATTGGGAGAGGAGGATAAAAATAGCTTTGGGTGCTGCCAGAGGCTTAGAATATCTCCATAAACACAACATCATTCACAGAGATATCAGACCTAACAACATCCTCATCACACATGATTATGAATCACTGGTATGTTGTCCATGGATTACTTATATGCATAGTATATTAATTTCTTCATTTATTCTTAGCCTAATATATAAATTCTCTTCATGAATTTGATCTAGGATAAAAGATCATTTTCCATCTTCCTGATTATAGGACTCTACATACGGCATCAGCTTCTTTTGAAATGTATAAAATTCCTGATTTTAGTGTATTTATTTGAAAGAATAGGAAGGAGAACAGAATAACATATGGAATAACAAGATAGTGCATTTCTATGTCAAAATCTACAACTGTTCCACAACGGTTCAGAGTACTGATCAACTTTATTAGTTTTCACTTTATATTGGAAGTGAATGTACTATTTTCTTATTAAAATAACAGTTACATACTTAGAGACTACACAACTTATTATTAACCATTATAAACAATTAAAATGTTTAAAAAATATTTCAGAGAGTGATAGTCCAAGAAAATTATGTTCGTCTCTCTAAGTAGCAATCATATCATAAAAATCAGGACAGACAAAGCACGTGTAACAGTCATTCTTCAGTCTTGGTGAAATGCATGTAACAACTTACAACCTAGATTGGTTCAAGCAAATTAAGGTGAAACGCACTGGTCTAAAGTCTGGAGATTGAAATGGATATGATCCTATAATGCATGGACAAGTGACAGTTATTTTCCTTAGGTGTTTTAAGTTAAACATATTTTTATCTTACATTTATGTCTTAGCTAGGAGATTTTGGACTTGCAAAAGCTGGGTATGATGAATCACAAAATTCTTCTGGTAACAACGTGGTTGGCACTCTTGGATATATGGCACCAGAATATGCAGCTAGTGGAAAGTTCTCAACTAAAACAGATGTTTATGCTTTTGGGATTGTTCTGCTGCAGCTTATCACTGGACTCAAGACCACAGATAAATATCCTGAAGATAAAAGTCTTGTTGAATGGGTAAATTAAAAAGCCATTTCACCATATAACGTATGCTTATTTATTGTTCTATGACACGACTAGTTCTTTATTTGTAATAGTATTATATCCTCGTGTGTTCTGTGAAACAACGTTATCACATTAATTGCAGGCAATATATTGCTACTGATAACTTGCACCTTTCAAGTGCAGGCAATGCCTCTTTTGGAACAAAGGAATTATCCATGTCTAATTGACAAAAGGATTATGGATTCCCATGATTTCCATCAGCTATTTTGGATGGTTGAGTTAGCGGAAAAGTGTCTCGAAAAGGATCCTAATAAGAGGCAAACCATGGAATGGGTAAGTTTTGCTTGTAATGTCGAACTAAAATGACTTAATCCTCTCTTGATTTTTTTTTGGGGGGGATTTGTTTATTATTGGATGATTCTATAAGATATGATTACTAGTATCCATCATTTTTTTTTTAAACTGTTATAATCTTCATCTGTATGATCTTAAAACCGCAATACTGAATTTCAGTATAAAGGTCTCCCTTCAATCCATCATATATAAAACTCTTTACATTATGGTTCTTTCCTGCACTGTTGACGCATCAGTTTGTAATTGTTGTTATTCTTAACTTATTGATTGTTATACATATTTTGTTAATGCAGGTGGTTAAAACTTTGAGTCATATAATGGAAGGAAATGCTGATTATGCTATAGACTTCAACTCCATAGAATCAAGCTCATGTGTTGATTTAGGTAATAATGATCATAACAGTAAACATGAGGATGGCAAAGGCAATGAAGAAGATAAAATCCTTGGAACAGAAGCAACTTCTTCATCTTCATAAAAAAGGTGGAGTCCTTCATCATCCAATAGTACTCATGAAGAATATGGAAGAAGGAAGACTCCTCGCAAACATAAAGGACCATCTCCAAACAAAGGCAAACTATTTTATAAAGAGATGATAATTGACTAATTGATTTTAGTCAGAGGCAGATCCATGATTTAAACTTTATGAGTTCAATCTATAATGTTTTTGGCATTGAACCCATTTTATTTCTAAAATTATGGGTTCAAGTATACTATTTGTTGTAATTTTAATGGATTTTCCCACAAAAAAGAAATAAGTTTCACATCGAAAATATTGGGTTTAGATGAATCTAATGTTGCAACGCTTCATCCGCCTACGGTTTAATAATATTTGGCTCTGGGATTTTGTAAGATTAGGAATATTTTATAACCTTGATATTGTTTTTTTTTTTCCTTACACAAATGTAATTTCATTTATTGCTAATTGTTACAAGATGTGACCCTTCTCCTCATAATTTGATTTGAAGGGTCATTAGTATAGTAGTCATACACAAATGAAGGAGGTGAAGTAAAGCGTGACAGAACAGTAATAGCACTATTAGAACAACCATATTTGGACAAAATATCAGCTATGGTGTTGGCTTCTCTGAATGTTTATTGGACAGGTGACCCTCCAAGATCGTCGAGTAGTGACCTTGCAAATAGTAAGAATGTGTGAATGTCTCTCATTTACACCATTAGGCATAGAGCATAACACCTGTGAGTCAGATTCAATCTGCAAGGAAATGATGTTCAGTTCCTTGGCGAGTTGTAGTCCATGTAACAATGCAAGTAGGTCTCCTTGGATAATGGAAGTAGAGATAAGGTGTTTGGAAAATCCAAATATCCAGCTACATGTATGGTCTCTAAAAACACCCCCTATTCCTCCGTTTCCAGCAATATTGTTGTTGAATTATAACGGTCGGGTTTTTTTTTTTTTTTTTTGGGATCATTAAGTCCGCTTGGGAGGTTTTTTATTGTTTTAAATTTTTTGCCATATCATAAATGTTGCTGGAAACAGCACCAAGATGACTTCTAAGTGTAAAATAGCAATAACACAAGTGACTCTGTGAAAAAATAAAACAAAAAATTGTTTTATATAATTTTCACTAATTGGATGACCTACTGAGCAATCAACTCCAAAATTACATCCATGTTTTGCTAATGTATGTGCCACTTGATTGGCCTCTTCGTAGATTGGCCATCTTCCGATATGATAACAATTATTTACTACTATACAAGTAGTATAATAAAAAGAAGAATCAAGATATATCCAGAATTTCAAATAAGGAAAAAAGAATCTCATAAAGAAAACTAAAGACTTTGAAATTCAAAAAATGGTAAGGAATTCCAATTTCTACATAATGCTATTAATTTCTAGAAAAGAAAAAACTTGCAATAATCCGAAGTAATTGAGGGCATTTGACATTCTTGAAAATTTGGAAATGTTTTAATTATTTTGAGATCAAAGGTTTTTTTCTGTTCAAAATGTGAACAAGATATTGTTTTTCTGTACCAGTTAACTAAGCATAAGGGTGTGTTTGGTATGAAGAAAAATATTTTCTCAATTTTTTTTTGTTTGGTCCCCGTCCTACCCCTAATGTTTTCCTAGATTACATCTAAATATTTTTGGAATATTCTTTTGCTTACTTAAAAAGGGCATTCCGGTCCACTAGCTCCCGCTATGCGCGGGATCCGGGAAAGAGTCAGACCACAAGTGTCTATTATACGCAACCTCACATGCATTTGTACAAGAGGTTGTTTCCATGGCTCGAACCCGTGACCGCCTGATCACATGACCTGATGAGGAGCAAATTCTTTTGCTTACTTAACACCAGAAAATAAGCAATAAAATTACATACTCCTATTTTATAAGAAAACTTCAATACAAAATACACCCTAAGTGTAAATTGTCTAAAACAACCAAAAAAGTAATTTAGAACAAAAAATACACCTTTAAGTGTAAATTGGCTAAAATAGCCATACTCCTTGATGAAGGAAAATAAAAAAAAAGTAAAAAAGAAGAAGAAGAGAGTAATAAAGACAAAAAAGGTGTAAATAAAGGTGAAAGGAGAGAAACGGGGGAATTAGAACAGTTTTCCCGCCCAAAAATGCAAAATCAGAGTACTTTTATAACGCCAAAATTTAAGTTTTGTACAGATAAACATTACCCTATATGTGAAAATTGAAACACCATTCTCTTCAGTAATTGCTAGGGTTTGATTTGAAGAAAGAATCTGAGTAATGTCAATCAGTGTTTCTTCTCCGCTCTCTCTTTCTAAATCTGCCACTACTACTTGTGGCTCTCTTCTCCAAGAATTGCAGGTAACACTTTCAATTCCTTTTATTGCGTCTTTGAAAATGATTCTTGGTTTTTTTTTTTTTTTGGGTTCTTTCTTTTGGGTACTAAGAGATTCTTGAACACACTAATAAAAATATTAAGTTGGAGTTATTCTTAAGTATATTTGTTCACTAAAGATTTAGGGTTTTTGTTTTTTCCTTTCTTCTTTACTTTTTTGTTTTTTAAATGTGTGGGAGATGCAGTGGAATTTGTGAGAAGTAGCCATAACTGTTTAGAAAGTCATGAAAAGAAAATTCTTTATTTTTTTCTAAATCTTTTTATTTGCACGAATGTATCTTTGAAAATGATTTTTGGTCTTTCTGTTCTTTCTTTTGGGGAAATATTGTTGTTGTTGTTGTTATGTTATTTTTTCCTTTTATCACAAATATACATACAAATATGTACCTACATAGATAATAAGAAGACCCAAGACTTGTTTTTAATTGTTCTTGGGATTGGGAAACATGATGGAAGTTTTTGGAATTGTGATCATAAGGGTGTGTGATTTAGTGGAATATGATTGAATATGCCAATCATTGATATCTTCTTTTTTCCATAAATGAATTGATAATGAAGGAGAGTTATGAAAGTAGAATTCTCTTCGTTGTTGGTTGAACGAATTGGATGTTTCAACATACTGCGAAACGTTTTTCGCGATATCAGGTTGGTTTGTTATATTCTTTATGGGCTCTTGTTTGGAATTTTCAAGTATACATGTCAATAGTGTGGTTATTCATGTATCTTTGTATTCTTGTTGCCATATGTTCTATTATTGTATTGGAGTATGTGTAAAATATTTAATAGCTACAAAGATTTGATGAGGAAAAAGTACATATTTTCCGAACTGGGGAGATCTTGCAAACTGTTTTCATTTCGTTCGGGCACAATTAAACTTGTACTTCTGGAAAATTGGAAATTTGAGATGTGGTAGCTTTTAGTTTTAAAACTGAGCAGAGATTGCAAATTATATTGATGGCCTAAGGCTGCGGCTTAAAATGCTAAAAGTGATTTTATTTATTATGCTTTGGTATTATACATGCCTCTGTAGCATAAGCATTTCCATGCATAATCCTGTGTTTCTCTGGGTATTACTATGTACTTGTTTTCTTTCAGTATCTGTATTGATTAGGCATGGGTGCTGTATTTGGTTCCATGTTTGTCGTGCCGCTTCTTATCTTGTAAGTAATGTTTTCACTTTTGAAACTATAGTTCAAATCTGCTGCAAGTGCTTTCCAAAGTTGATCCAATTTCATGATAAGTTTCCTGCTTGATTGTTGTTAGAATACACATTTATAGTTGTCCATGTCACTTTAGCAAAAAATATTTGCTGCTTATATAATTTGCTTTCTCATTTTAGTTCTAGTAATTTGCTTCTTGCTTGGCCATTATCAGAATATACTTTGTTTCGTTTTTCTGGCTTACACATTTGGTATGCAAATGCGAATTGCAAATTATGTACTTCAAACACTTCCCTCGAGGTTCTTTAGTTGTATAAAGATGAGAAGGTTTTTGTCTTCATAAAAGCAGATGAAGAGAGGTGTTTGTTTTTTTTTTTTTTTTTTAGACTCCGTCACGCGTTAACATTTATATTGTGGTTCATGCCCTTACACACTGGTGTTCCCAAATACTTATGGTTCAATAAGTTCCTGAAAGTAATTTATCATTTAAATAACTTTGCTTGGCCTGCTATGGTAACTATCTTTGATGTCTCTGTCTCCCTAATTTGGAGAATGATGCATTTTCCTCCTACTTCCCCACTTGTGTCGGTATAATATGCTGTATTTTCACTTACATTTTTGGAGGTAGAATATATTAAAATAATCTGTCATTGTTTGTCTGAAGGAAATATGGGATGAGATTGGGGAGAGTGACAGTGAGAGGGACAGAAAGCTTCTACAGGTTGAGCAGGAATGCCTTGACATTTACCGTAGAAATGTTGATAAGGAGAGAAAATACAAAACTGAGTTGCATGAGTCATTAGCTGAGGCTGAGGCAGAAATTTCCAAACTTGTTTCTGCCCTTGGAGAACAAGCTTCATTGCAATTGGTTTGTCCTATGTTTCTTTAGAATTGTTAAACTTCTCCATGATTCAGGCTTTCATTTTTTTAACAATTAAACTCCTTTCTTCTTTTTCAGTCTGGAAAGATGAAAGGTACCCTTAAGCAGAAATTGGCAGTTATTGATCCTGTGTTAAAAGACATAAGGACAAAGAAACATGAAAGGATTAAGGAATTCTTGAACATAGAAACACAGATAGCTTCGATATGTGCAGAAATAGCAGGAAACGATAGAGTTATCAGTCCCACAGATATTCAAGTAAATGAACAAGACTTGACAGCTAAGACACTGGGAGAACTGAAGTCACATCTTCAGGAGCTTCAGTCTGAAAAGGTTACTTAACTGATTTTCTGCGTTTAACTTTTACTGGTATAAAACAAATTACGTATCATTTCAATTCAAGCTGTTAACTTTCGTCCTTTTTTGCAGAACCTCCGTTTGCAACGAGTAAATAGCTATATGAGCTCAATTCATGATCTTACTGTAGTTATGTCGCTTGATTTCAAGAAGATAATAGCTAATATCAATCCAAGTTTGGCGACTCATTTGAGTGTACAATCAAAGAGCATAAGCAATGAAACACTTGCTAGCTTGACAAGTGAAGTGAATTCACTGAAGCAATTGAAACAGCAGCGGCTAGAAAGGGTGGGTGAATTATCAACCACAATCTCTCTATGTTTTGCACTTCACATTTGGTGGAACAGTTTCTCTAAAATATATAGGGACCAAAAGCGCTCGCAAGTATTTAATTTGTTTTGAGTAGACTTGCATGACGGCATATCATTTCAGTGCGCCTAGTGGTGCAAGTTCCTTGTTTTTACTGCACTAAATATGATAACTTACAAGTACTGTTTTGTATCAGTCTCTCGCCACATAACATTTTGAAACTTGCATTTCTGCAAGTCATATTTCGGCGAAAATGAATTAAACGATCAATAAAATGTTACCTATTACAAAAATTTTAACAACTAAGAATTTGATTGGATAAACATGATTGAGAATTGTATGGAATGTTATCTGCTTTTGTGGTTAATTTCAGATCTAGACTACCCTATTCAGAAAGCAGCCCTACATGCAATTCTTATATTATTATTCACTGCATAATAAGCAATGTATTATAAGCCCTTGATAAATTTGGCTGTGGGCAAGTTCTACAAAGTGGTGGTTAGACCGACTATGTTGTATGGAACGGAGTGTTGGCCAGTTAGGATCTCTCACTTTCAAAAGATGAAAGTTGCCGAGATTAGAATGTTGAGATGGATGTGTGGGCACACTAGGAGGGACAGGATTAGGAATGAGGCTATTCGGGACAAGGTGGGAGTGGCTTCGGTGGAAGACAAGATGCGGGAAGCGAGACTGAGATGGTTTGGGCATGTGAAGAGGAGAGACACAGATGCCCTAGTGCGGAGGTGTGAGAGTTTGGCCTGAAACAGGTAGGGGTAGGCTGAAGAAGTATTGGGGAGAGGTGATTAGTCATGACATGGCGCAGTTACAGCTTACCGAGGACATGACCTTATATAGGAGGGTATGAAGGACTCAGATTAAGGTTTAGGGTAGAAGGCTAGTGGTCTCGTTTATCCTTTCATATTAGTAGTTGCATTATCGCGCTGTAGTTCCTTGTGCTTTGATGTTTGCTACTATTTGTTATTTCATGTACTTTGATTATCTTACTTTGATTATCTTATTTTATCTATGGTAGCTATTGTCCCTTTGCAAACTGCTTCATCATGGCTTAGTCGCTTTCGTTATTTTCATTTCCATATCGCTTTGAATTTCTTGGCCTTATCTGACCTCTTTTTATGCTTTCTATTGAGCCGAAGGTCTTTCGAAAACAGCCGCCCTACCTTGATAGGAGTAAGGTCTGCGTACACTATATGGGATTTCACTGGGTTGTTGACCCTCCCTAGACCCCACGTTGTGGGATTTCACCGGGTTTTTGTTGTTGTTGATAATTTGTCTGTGAACCAAATGGCCTCATATATCATTTGGCGCACTATTTCTGTTTATGATGTTGATTCTTCTTTCATTTGGAGTCAACGCCGCTTATGTACAGGACTGTTACAAAGTAGAAGCCATAGTTGCTCTCATTAGCTCTATACACAATCTGTTAGAGCTGCTTTTGACGTACTCAAATGTCTATGCAGGCATAAACTTTAAACTGATACATGTATAAAACATTTCCTTAATAAAAAATGATGCTGATTCTTTGTTCATTTTATTTTATTTTATTGGTGAAGCTTCAAGATCTTGGCAGCTCTCTAATAGAACTTTGGAACCTCATGGACATGCCAAAGGAGGAACAACTGAGGTTTAACCATATTACATCCTTAGTTTCTTCCTCTATTGATGAGGTATCTAGACAAGGATCTCTTGCCATTCACATTGTTGAGCAGGTACATTAAGTCATTATTCCTTTCTCTTTTTTCATCTTAGTCTTTGGGGGATGCGGGAAGAAATCATGCGAAGATTTTCGACTTGGTTTCACTTAAACTAACCTGCTTTCTTTACTACAGTCTCTTACTGCTTCTCATTTCTATGTTGGTAGGCTGACGTGGAAGTTGAGCGTTTAAATGTCCTAAAGACCAGTAAGCTGAGAGAATTGATATTTAAGAGACAAAATGAGCTTGAGGAAATCTATAGGGGTGTTCATATGGATGTAGATAGCGAGACTGCACGCCAGATTTTAATCCAGCTTATGGAGTCTGGTACATTCAGTTTACCGTACCCTCATTTCTTTTCTGTGACTTTGATGTGATTTAACTGCTTTTTCTTAAAACAAAAGCTAATTTTCTCTTAAAAAATGATTTTTCGCTTGAATTATTCCTATTCTCAACTTCATTATTTTGTTTCCAACTTATTGTTTGTTCTATTGTTATGTGCTGGGTTTTAAGTGAGAAAAACTGTTAAATCCATTTCTGATATTTTAGCTGCACTGTGCATGCTTTTTTGGTAGAGGCAAGTTTGTGGGGTGGATTCTGAAGTAATGGTTGGTTTGGATTTACTTTCATATGCTAAGGGAAATAATTTGGCATCTCTCAGTCGAATCACCTTAAAATGCATTTGACTGGGTATTAGCTCTTGACTTCTGACTTGGAAAAGAACAGTTAGTGTAAAATCTAAGTCTTATGTTTGAGATGATGTAGTCCTTGATGGCATGTTCGGCTCTTGCAAATTCCCTCTTTTGAATAGTCAACTTTAAAGAAACTTTTGTTGGTTACAACTTGAGTTCAGCAGTCAACATCTCCTTCAGAGATGGCGATCAATTGGCACCTAGTGCAAATGTTCTTCTAGATTTAACCATATGCACAAGTAAACTGAAGGTTTTGGTAATAAAGGAGAGACTAGCCTATGATCTATTTTCATCTTAAACTGTTAATAATCTACTGCACAAAATTTTGAATAAACTACATGAATTATAAGTTCAGATAGGCATTTCAAATACCAACACTAGCCATCACAACCATGTGAAAGGAATTAATACTAGACGTAGACAAATTAATATAAAGTTAAAAATTGTTGGTGCTCTAAAGATGACTTAGTATGAGACCTGGAGGACGGATTCCTAAGCAATTCTTGAAAAGAAGACATGGCTATTGAGAATGAGGTACACATGGCTCACCTATGAAATCAAACAGTGTTCCCATTGATGTAAAGATAACGATACATGAAATAAAATATACCCTGTGATGGATGAAAAATGGAGTGATAAATGACCCTTTTCAACTGCCACATTATATCTAATAGCAAGGGCAATGTATAGCTCTCGGAAAATTCTATTCACAATAAGTAGCAACCCCGTCTGATGAGACTGAGGGGCTCACAGTATTCCCTTCTTAAAACTTATCTTAGCTGATATGATGTGTTGCATGCAAATATCAAATAAGAGGACTTCCATATTTTTTAGATCCTAACAACTCTATGATGTTCCCTCAAGTTTAGACTTTCTAAAGTTTGATATAAGATGGACATGAAGCAATAGTTTTATATTCATAAGGGTCTTTCTTCAACAAGATACTCTAAGGGCATTATATGAATATTACCTTGTACGTTTTCTTTCATTGTTTAGCCATTTAATTAGTAGAAACTGTTGGAACCTGGCAGTAGCCATTGAATCATCCCACACTATATTAAAAGATTAAAGGCTTCAAAGAACTATTTCCATAGTTTCTGAAGGGCCTCTGAATGAGTGCTCAACTGCAACAAGAACAGGGATAACACATTAACCTATGGTCGATGGGTGGAGGCCTTACTTCTTTGATGGCCCAAGCAAGTCATTAAACTATTAGATGGATCCTCCTAATTCCATTTACTTAAGGCTTAGTAGTGGACAGATGAGACCCACAGTTCTAGTAAGTTAAGCTTAAGCTTTTCGCAGTAAAGCAATTCTACAAGCTGCCACTACAGTGACTTAGTACTTAGGTTGTGACTTCTGATCTTTGTAGCCTTTATTCCTGTCCTCACAGGAAGATATGATTTCCTCCCTTGTTTTCTCCTATGAATGCCCGTTATACCTCTGGTGAGAGAATATATATGAAAATTGCTAGGGGAGAGTGTTACTGTCAATATCAATTGACTGTTTACAACTTTGATATACATAATGATACAGAAGAGGATATGTCTTTTTTAGCTGAGTTGTGCATTCATTCATGTTTTTCGTTTTTTGAACACACTATCCTGTATGTTGGAGCAGGAATGCAAATGTGTCCAGGCCTCTTGCATCTTAGCATGTCTATTGATAACATCAGTAGAATTGAAAGATAGACTTCATTAATATTAGGTTTATGTTTGTACAGGATGTGGATGCAATTTTAGATATAATTTGGGATCTGCACGATCTGTAGTTAGGTTTAATCGCACTGGCTTAGTGCAAGCTTTTTGTATACGGCGGTTTATGGCCTGTTCATGAAATGAAATACATTTACTTGATCAATTTTTTTTTTTTTTTTTTTTTTTTTTTTAGGTTTATGTTCTCTTATACATTATTTTATTCTAATCCAATACAGGCAGTGATCTCTCTGATCTTCTTTCAAGCATGGATGATCAGGTGGTGAAAGCCAAAGAGCAAGCTGCTAGCAGGAAAGAAGTTTTGGATAAAGTGGACAAGTGGAAACATGCATCTCAAGAGGAAAGCTGGCTTGATGAGTATGAAAAGGTATACATCTACATAAATACAAGTGTTTACATGAGAATTATACTCAGTTATGAATCATATGGAGCATGCGTGCATAAAGGGCACCTCTACCAAATTGGTTCTTTTATCCTTATATTGTAGGTCAACTTTATATTTTTCGTAGATATGTCATAATCTAATACCTGTTGCAAGCTACTTAGGGAAGTCTGGCATCTCGAACTTAGTCTTGGAAAAGGCCCCCTTATGGCGAGCTTAAGGCCTAAAGCTCAATGCAGTGCGGACTTGCTGCTTTGCTTCACTAAAAAGCGCTTTAGCATACAACTAATACATCCACGAGTCTGTCTTAAAAGAGGACAACACTAAACAATAAATATAGTTTTCAAAGCGATATCCTAATTATTAAGAATTGGATAAAATATATTAGTATTTTGGCATAGGAAATTAGAAATTTAGTAATGAAAATTCGCAACCAATAAAATAGCAACTTGCATATGAATCATAATTTAAAATAGTTCAAAATGGTTCTGAACTTGATTGAGGAGGTTTAAAATTCATTCCAATTATTGCAGTTTTTCAATTCTTTGGTCCATATAACTGTAGTTGTAAATATAGCTATTTTTCTTCTTTTGGTTACTTATAATTTTTCCGATTCTTTCTTCATCTACATCCTTTATTCACTAAAGCTAACACTTAAATACCTAGCAGACACCTGATGCTTTTCTACGTTTTTTGTGATAACAAAGGCATGCCTGAGGATTCATGTATTGTTAATTTGCTGGCTTTTTCTAAGTTGTTTGTGCTTATAGGCTAGTAACAAATGTTGTGGATAAGTGCAGTCAAAGTAGTGCACAATTGGTTGTTAAAAGCTTATATCAATCAGTCTAATTATTCAGTTCCATTGCTTAAAGTTGGCCAGTGGTAATTGGATGCGTCCCACATATAAAATATGAAGCATAAGCCTTCTAAAAAAAAAAAATTAAAAAAAAAATTCCTTCTCAAAAATTTGAAGCATAAGTGCAGTCCAGCAAAATCAAGTGATAACTCGATTTGCTCATCCATACACTTGTATCATTTTCTTCAATCACAAGTATTTACCTTTTCTATGCCTGGCTGGCTTGCCTAGTTTTAGTTCAGGCTTCTTGAGGGAACAGAAAACACTGGTCAAGTACCTGATAGTTTAGATGCAAAACGGATCTGAGGTTTTATAAGATACTGTTTGCAACTTGAGTTCCCCATTAAATCATGATTAACTTGTTTTAACAGGATGAAAATCGTTATAGTGCTGGGAAAGGTGTCCACATCAATTTGAAACGTGCAGAGAAAGCGCGGATTTTGGTCAGCAAAATACCATGTGAGCTTGTACTCTTTTATCTCATTTGATGTACTCATCCTCTCCTGATAGACCAGTATTAGTAGCTTCATGTTGCACTATTGTTTCCTTTTGCTTTTGGAGGAGGATTATGCATAATTGTGGATTTCTGTTAATTACTATATGAAGAAGTTCCCTTTTCCCCCCTACCTTCAAATTTCATCTCTTCTTCTGGTTACAAACTTACTAGTTCACCTATTTCTCTTTGCAAACTTGGTTGTCTACTCTGGAAAGTGGAAACTGATATTTGATTTCGGATGGTGCTACTCTATGGCCTATTTGTTATGGCTGAACAAGTTTGGTACTTGAAGTTAAAGTATCATTGAGGTCTATTGATTTGATTTTTCGTTTTATTGTTCTTTGCTACTTGGTGTATTACATTAACTTTCATTGATCAGTTAAGCCTGAGAAGGTGTTCGTGGCCCATACCTGTTGTGGTAATCATTAATTAAATTATGTTCTTGGAGGGCTACCTTATATTAGGTTCTACATCAATGCATTTTCCACACATTCTAATCTAAAGTGTGTTATGAATATCGAATGTCAGCAATTATCATATAGTGACTGAAGTTTGAACCTATAATGCAGCTCTTGTTGAAAACTTGACTGCCAAGATAAAGGCCTGGGAGAAGGAGAGAGGAATGCCATTTTTGTATCACAAAGTGAGTTCAACATTGTTTTTCATTTAAGATGATATTATGTTGTGGAACTGCACCTTCAGATCAGATATTTTTTTTGTGTTAGGCCCCTCTACTGCATACTTTGGAAGAGTACATCATCTCGCGACAGCAAAAACAAGAAGAGAAACGTAGATCTCGGGTATTACTTTTTATTCTCTCGTCTGATACTTGTTTCTGAATCTTTTGTTCAGACGTTAGAGAGGAACTGGGAATCGATCTCATCGATTTTGCATTATTACTTTGTCCTGGTTGATTTCCGATAACTAATTTAGCACTTCTAGATTTGGATGATTGAATAGTGTATATATTTCAGGAGCAAAAACGGCTCCAAGATCAATTTGCTGCAGAACAAGAAACAATCTATGGTTCGAAGTCTGCGAAGAAACCTCTGGGTAATGCTAACACAGTGCCGGGGACTCCACATAGTCGGCGTATGTCTACACCTTCGGGTCGTTATGGTGCATCCATAGGGAAGGAAAAGAGAGGGAGTGGTCATGTTGGTGTTGCAATACCCCTAAACTACGTAGCTCTTGCAAAGGATGATCAGAAATCTGGAGGACTTTAGGCTGGAATAGTGATTTGTATAAAGATTATACATGTCTGCTATTTTTGCACAAGCTAAGCCCCACTTACCCTTTGCGTGGTAGTATAGCATATATTAGATTAAAAGGCCACGCAAGCGTAGTCATTATTCTTTCCCAATTTACAGAGGTTTTAGAAGTCTGGTATTAACTGGGGCATGAAAATGCACATATCGTCCTCTTCATTTTCTTAACAGAACTTTCTAAGTACATGTCTGGTAATATTCCGCCAAGATATTTTTGCAAATGCTCGTCTATTTCATCACTTAAATTGAATTTGCTCTTTTTACAATATTTTACTATACGATGGGGATGTTGAGAACATTGATATCGTAGCAAATTCATTACCCACCACAATATTGAGCAAATTCAATATTTTAATCCAATGAGCCGAACACCTGCCAACAAAAAAGTATATACACTAAACAATACACAAATTACTAATCCCTACATAAATTTGTCTGCAAACGAAATGACCCTTTACAGCTGAGTGTCAAATTGACAGGTTCCGTGTTTGCAAATTAGAAATTGTACAAAAACCTATTTGATGATGAACGAAATTTAATGCGAAGTTATGAAGTAGCTTATGCATTTTGTCAACTTTGGTACATATTTTAAAGTTGTAGTGAACTTACGCTGTAATTTGTTATTTATCCCTTGGAAAAAAGAAAATAAAAATCCGACAACTGTTCAGTCACTTGACAGTTGACAATGAACGGAACTATTCTCTCTCCCTCCGAATGTAATAAATCAAGAAACTTATCCGAGTTTCAGCTGTCATATTTCTCCGTTTCTCGAACTTCATGTCACTCCCCAGAAATATAAAATTATGATTTCGAACACGACTACTAGCTCATATTAAAGTAAAAATATAATTCAAACGAAATTGTACTTCAGGCTCAAGTTGTAACTTTTTGACTCTTGATGTAACAACAAAAGAGAAAGTAAAGGAAAAAAAAAAAACTTTTCTGGGAAGTGGCTGTTTGCACCTGAGTAATTCAATTCTTCCCTTTGGTTTGTTTTCTTTTACATGTCCACTGCAATTCGTTTATACAACTCAGCAGGCAATCTTGGAGTGGCGACTGCCTGTAATGGAGTCCTCATGTAGGTAACAAGCCCAGGGTTCTCACCCATATCAATCTCCTCTGGGCTCAATCCATTAGAAGGAGCCCAATGGAAATGGTGCAACAGATGGCCCAACATAGAGGTGACCAAGTTGATACCCAATTGTGCCCCTGGACACACTCTTCTACCAGCACCAAATGGGAGTAGCCTAAAATCATGCCCCTTCATGTCCACATCGTCCTCAAGGAACCTCTCTGGTCTGAACTCCAACGGATTTTTCCACACCTTGGGGTCGCGAGCAACTGCCCAGACGTTCACGTGCACGTTGGAGCCCTTTGGAATGTCGTAGCCACCAACCTTGACATTGGCATTGGCTCTGTGTGGAAGCATTAGAGGAGTTGGAGGGTGCAGCCTTAGTGCTTCCTTGGCCACGGATTGTAGGTATGGGAGGTTGGGGAAGTCTGTTTCGTTCATGACACGCTCGTAGCCAATCACTTGGTCGAGCTCTTCTTGGGCCTTCTGCTGCACTCTTGGGTTCTTGATCACCTCAGCCATTGCCCATTCAACAGAGATTGCAGTTGTGTCCATTCCTGCTGTGATCATGTCCTGCAATTAAAGTGAGATCAGTTCAAAGTTCATCCGCAAAGTGGCACTCACTGTTATAGGTTTTCATCTAAACATAATCTCATTTGAGCTCTTTATGAGTATCCGAGTGACTCAGAGCGACAAAGGGCAAAATCTCAGTGGATCGCGACAGCAATTCTGTGAGGAGAGTGTATACTAATTTATTACTCCCCCAATTTATGTTACACCGTTTGACTAGGCACAAAGTTTAAGAAAGATAAAAAGACTTTTGAAATTTGTAATCTAAAACAAACCTTAGACATTTGTGTGACTATAAATCATTTCATTAAGGGTAAACCGGAAATTTTAAAGTTATGTTGTTTCTAAATATATATGTATAGGTGACATTTTTTTTTTGGGATATACTAAAAAGAAAAGTGAGTCACATAAACTGCGACGGAGGGAGCAGTATACTTACCCAAAGTAAGCCAATGATGGTGTCTTCACTTAGGTCATATTTTTGTTGGAGGGTCAACAATGCATCAAAGAAGTGTTGCTTCTCTCCTCCACTCTTTTGGCGAGCAAGGGTGTGCTCCTCCATAATAGCTCGGGTGAGACGGTCTCTTCGTGCCCCATGCTTAGAAAACGCATCCTCATCAAGAGGGAACATCCAGCGAAGCCATGGGATGTGCTCGGCCATGGCAAGGGATGCTCCAAGCTTCAATCCATTGGCGACAATCGCCTTGAACTCGTTTCCTTGTTCATCCATCACACCTTCAAAGTTCACAAACCTCTTCCCAAAGGCAAGCCTTGTTATGTTGTTGAAGGCCACTGCTCCAAGGTACTTCTTCACCAGCAGACTCTTTCCCATATTATCTACACAAAAACCATATTCTTGGAATTTAGCACAGGGACGGAACCACAATGTAACATGTTGGTTCACATGAAACCAATAGCTTTTACCTATACCTTATATATGTATGAATATCTATTAATATTTGACTATGAACCAAGTTATTATTGTATATTAACTTGAGGTCATTATAAAACCCATACACTTCAAATCTTGAATCTGCCTCTGATTTAGCACCATGTGGTTCAAGATTCGAGTACTCGAGATTTTCACAATATTGCTTGCCGTAATTTCAAACCCGAACATATCGTTCCTCTAAAATTATTGACCATTAACGAGGAATATATCTGCAAACTTTTTATTCATACATGTACTCGAGTAATTTCCAATAAATAGTACTAACATAAAGAGAAGTTCATAACATTAAGTGAGAGATTTCTTCATCAAAAAAAAAAAAAATATAAAAAAATCAGATTTAATTTCACTGAATCACAATAGTACTTAAAATTAAAATTCCCATCCAAGATGCTAGTGAATTCTTCGTTGTTCAACCATTCACCAACTATAAAGAAATAAAATGGAAAAATCCTAAAATGTGCTTTCAGGTTTCTTAACTTCACTTTCTCAAAAACCAAATCTCTCTCGAAAAGATTTCTCAACTTTAAAAAAGAAAGAAAAAGTTGTTTCTCATCACCCCTTATAATACAATTTAAACGGACTTAACCAGCTATAGAAGATTACTTGTTGTCTTTTATGTTTTATTATTACTATGCCTAGTTAGTGTAATTTATAGAGTAATAAGTTTTATATTGTTTGCAGGGGTAACATTAATGTAACGTGATTCTTACATGAGATTGGCCAGACCAACTTAGCGATAATAGCGGGTCTTTTCAAAGTTTGGTCTACCATTACCAACCCACCAACCATGCCTGCTACTTAATGTTGTGTTTATTCACCATTTCTTTTTCTTTTTATTATTATTGGAAAATGATAGTAGGTTGATATTAGTCAACCCATCATTTTATTTGAAAAAGAAGACCACCAAACGTTAACCAAATCAACCTCTTACTTGAAAAATACACTTTTGCTTATCTACAACCACGTCTATGAATACAGTTCCATTTCTCTAAGTAATTTTTTCCCCGTAAGCAAGTATGATAAAAAAGTGAGACTAATAACCTGAAGCCCGTTTGGATAGGCTTATGACATTTGACTTATAAGTCAAAAAGCCATAAGCTAGGAATTCTAACTTATGACTTTTTGACTTATATTTGTTATTTTGCCTTAAAAATAAGTGCTTGCTTAAAAGCACCTAAATAAGCCAATCCAAACATGCTCTAAGACAAGTTCTTAGCTACAAGAGGTTAAAATACACAAATACTAATATTTAAGAAATTGCATTGTCAATATAATAATAAGAATTCAATTCATATTAATATATCAAAGAAATCTACTTAGAACGAACAATAACAAATTTCAAATTCCACAAACAAAAGAAGGAGCAATGCTTTCTTTTCAATATTCTTTGAGAGGGTATATCCAATTATTTAAAAAAAAAAAAAAGGGGATCTAGATACTAAACTTTTTTCAAAAAAAAAAATAAAAAAATTAACAGACATATTCATTCTCAATAACTTACTAAAATCTAATAGGGAAATTTAGAAATAATATTTTATATGCCTTTACTCGATCATGTGTCTGAGCATCATATCAACTAAAAACTTCTAACAAAGAAATTAAAATTACCAACTGAAAAATACATTAAGACAATAAACAAAACATCAGTAAAAAACATACCAGGATTATTGCAATCTCTATAAATAGACTCGACCATAGCAGTAACCTCATCTTCTCTAATGGGCCTAAGTGCTTCAAGTCTTTTAGGCGTAAAAAGCTCAATAGTACAAACTTTTCTAACCTTAACATAATGAGGCCCATAATCAGCCCAAATCAAATCTTGTCCATCTCTACTAAACTTAGCAGCAGATCTACTCCTATGTCTGTCAGCTAATTGTTGGTCTTTTTCTTTCAAAACTTCCTTGGCTAACTCCGAACTTGAAACGACAACGTTTAAGGTTGATCCAAACCAAACTGATATTACAGGCCCGTATGTTTCGGCCCATTCGTAAAAGCAACGGAACCTAACGGGCTTGATTTGGTAGAGGTTACCCACAACGGGCCATGGGCTTGGGCCCGGTGGGAGCTTAAACCGGAGACGGAAGTAGAGATGATAAGCTATGTATGTTAAGATGAAACATAGAGGGATTAAAGCAATTAAGGGAATAGCCATTTGTTAAGTGATGTTTGAAGAAATGAAGGGTAGTTGGGTTTTTTATATATTAGTGAGGGTGGTGGAGGGAGTTGGTGAGGGGTATTTTGGTCTTTTGAGGTGCGGTTGTTGGTGTTTTTGGTGAAAGAGTATTGTCTTGGTTTTTTCAGAAAATGGGAACATGTATGGGATTTTTTAAATTGGAAAAAAAAAAAATTAGGCATATGAATGAATCTAGTGAATTTTTGATTGGTGAGGGAAGTATACTGTCAATGGGTAAATTGTTAAGGAAGCGTGAGGTTATCTTCGATATATACTATCGATTTTTCTATATTTTTTACATTCTTAAACCAACGTTTGGACATGTATTTCATCTCATGGTTTTAAACCATGATTTCAAACCCCAAATCATCCAAAAAAGCATGATTTGGGGTTTCAAAAAATTTAAATATAAAATTTGACTCATAAGTTGGTAGATATTTTTAACAATTACTCCTATTAACCATTTACCAAGCTCATTAACTTCCACCAACCTTTATTTATGTCTACCATCCTCATTACTATTCATATTAAATTTTCATTTTTATTGAACTAAAGTTTGATCAATTGATATTGTATTTTTTAAAAAGGCCTTCTAGTAATGTATTAATTTTGTTATGAACTATGACTTGCTCATTTGGTAAGATTGTATAAGAATTGGAAATGTTTTGATATTTTTCACAACTTGTGATGTTTTTATGTCTATAAGAGAACATTCAAACCATATCCAAAGGCTCCTTAATAGAATATGTAACAGTAGTGGTCTTAACTCTAAGTTTGATTTTTTTAAAGTTTTTTTTTAAAGTGTCTTTTATTTATTCCTGACTGCCCCACTTAATTTACACTTACTAATTAAAAGAGTAAGGGTGAATTAAAAAAAAATAATACAAAATTGGTTTCTTTGCTTCCGCTATTTCTTTTTCCGACCTGCTTTGAAACTTTTTTCCTTTGAGCCGAGGGTCTGCCACACTCTACCCTCCCAGACCACTAGTACAGTTACATTGGATATGTTGTTGTTATTGTTTTTCCCTCAAATGTCCATTATTTTGAGTTTTCCAATATGTTAAAATGATTAAAAATTGGTATCTGATGAAGCATTTTGTAACATTTTTTTGAAATATAGATAGGAAAAAGGTAAAAGTTGCAACACCTTCCGTATTTTTCTTGTTTTGTCCATTATTGGATTTGTTGTTGTAAATTTTGTAAATATAAATTAGAAACCACGTTCTAAAACTTTCCGACTCATTTTAGACGCAAATTCAGAAGAGTATTCCAAATTAAATGTCAAATAGACGATAATGTCCTTCTTTACCCAAAAATAAAATAAAAGAAAGAACCTTAATCATTGATACTTACCTAACTTTTTAGTGTTTAGTTTAGGACATAAAGTCTACAAGATTGAGAACCTCTCTGAATCTCCATAGTTGAAGTGCTACTTGAAAGATATTTGGTGTTATTAATTAAACCAAACAAATTCATCTAGCCCAAACATTCAATCGAGCTATTTAACTGATCACCAAGGTCAATAATACAACGTCATAGCAAGGTTAATATTATGCCTAAATTGTAACCTTTCATTGCCGATACCTTTTTTTTTTTAATCACCAAACATCATAACCTACTTCAGGTAGGTCCATTTCACCAACCACATCTCGTTCTATGGACCTTTTTTTTTTTTTTTTTAATTTACATTCTCCAACAGTTCTGTGGGCGCCCATGTTTCATCGTTGACAAGAGCAAGCGGAAATATTTTGCAGCAAATATGTCTTTAATTCTTTATTTTAATAAGTAATTTTTTGTTTTACCTTTTAAGGCTGTGAAAATAGAGGATTATCCTTCTTATGCTACTAAATAATTTAGCGGATGAATGCGTTTATATGAGCTACAAGTTGAGGTGTGGGTCGGTCAAGGACCAAAAATTCACACCTAAATGAGGGCTAAATGAGTTCGTAATTTGATTAGTACATTAGCGATTTGGATAGATCAATGTGTATGTGTAACAGTCACTATTGGATAGACATGGGAAGATCTCATTTACTAAATAGCGTACATAAATGATTCATATAGAGAGATTTCATATAGAGGTATGATCATTGAACTAACTCAATTAAGAACTCATAATTGATATTTGACACGCAGAATAGTTCTATTTGAATAATAGTATTACAAATACTTACTGGAATATGTATACTAGGTCATCTCTACAAATAAAATATACAAGAAAACAAAATGATTTGTCCTAAGAGATGTTAGAACTTGAACTTGAAGTGTCCTGAGGGGCTTCAGATTGGACCTCAACTTGGGGAGCAGGAGCTTCTGGGGCAGAACTTTCAACTTGTGGTGCATTTGGTACTTCTGTTTCTGGTGCTCCTACTGAAGCTTGGACAGCTTCAACTTCTGGTGCAGTTGGTGCCTCGGTTACTGAAGCTTGGACAACTTCCGCGGGCTTAAATTTGTTGATATAGTAGCTAAGGGATGGTCCTGAGTACTCTATTGTTTGTACTGGAGGAGGCGAGTTCTTCCCAACTTGAAGGAGAATCGATGAAGCAGCTGCAACAGCAATTAAGCCTAACCCACCTGCAATAGCTGCGGTGTTCTCTGCTCCATCAGACGAGGTGCCTGATGTCCCAGAGCTGATAGCACTTTCTGCTACATAAACTGCAGGCTGTTGTGAAAATAAGCAATGTTAATAACACAAATGAAATAACAGCATCCGTACAGGTCTTCAAATAGTAATACGTTGAGTCAGTGTGACATTGCCAAGATACATATATATATTTTTGCCCATAACTATAATAGCTGTAGAGGTAATACTAAATTGATACTTGAAGTTGAACTTCAACAAAATGAAATATTGATTGATTTGTTTTTGCAACTCGACAGACAGATTTCACTACGAGATAGTTTCTCATGTAAAGAGCTAAGGCATGTCATAATATGAAACTTCCTTTGCTCCATGCCACCTGATCAATGTAGTTTCAAGAGAACTTATGTCATTGCAGAAAATAGAAGTACTAACCTCAACAGAGTATATATTTGTCTGCCCAGCAGTATCCTTCTCAACATACCCAGTCCAGCCACGCGGCTTACGAGGTGGAAATGTTCCAACAACTTTGGTGTTGTCCCCAGCTACCCAATTCATGCTCACCTTCCCAACCTGTTTCAAATATAAGAAATGTGTCACAATATTCTCCAGCATGAATTACCGTCTTGCCACAGTAAAACGTGCAATATTGATCCACTAATGATTGTTAAAAAACAATGAAGTAAGGGCTGAGGAACAAACAAACTCAAAATTACCAAATAAAGTGTACATGTACTGTTTGCAACTCTTTTTGTGAATGAAAAATAACAATTACATGCTTTTATACACGTGTAAAATGGCTTAACAGTGTTCGTGAGATGCCTATTGCGCTTTTAGTTTTCTTATTTCTTTTTATGAGACTCCAATTATGCGCTTTCTAGCTTAAAACTTGAATTAGCTAGCTGGAGAGTACTTCTTTAGGTATTAATGTCTGAAATAAAAATTTGACCCCATAGCGAGCTAAGTTTTTAGCTCAGACACAAATTGCAACTTCTATGTGGAGCAATTACATGTAACTGAAGATGATGAAATCAGAGGTAAAATTAAAATCATCTGTGATTCTGAGATATTTGAGCACACTTTCGCATCACCCAATTACATGTAATTGCTCCACATAGAAGTTGCAATTTGTGTCTGAGCTAAGGACTTAGCTAGTTTGTGAAGCAGGAAACATACATTTGATGTGTTGAAAAAGCATAAATTACAAGCAAAATCAGGTGAGATCTCGTAGTAAGCAGTATTTGAAAATTAAGAGAAGATATCAAGACATCCACAACGGAGCAATACCACAAAACCTTGCTGCAATGTTGGAACCAACTACCAACAGCAACCAAAAGATAAGAACTTGTGACCAGTTTTCAGCCATGTCTAGGTAAATATGATAGGAAAGTTCATTGGGAAATTTGAATAATGGCACACTGTTGAGACGTAAAACGCCTAAAAAACTATCCAATGTCACCATCATGGAGAAAATATGAGGCCACATAGAAGTGCATATTGAAACTGAAGATGATGAAATCAGAGGTAAAACTAAAATCATCTGTGATTCTGAGATATTTCAGCATGCTTTCGCATCGCACACTCCCAAGTTTGCTCATGTGCATAAGAAATATTCGATCGCATAGAGTGTATGAATGGGTTGATTAACAACTCATCCTTCACAAAGTCACTTAAGGAAAACACGAAAGCTTCATTACCCACAACCTTCCAACAGCTAGCCATATCAAATGGTCTCTTATCCCAAAACAAAAACAAAAACAAAAAACAATTTGCTCTAGTCTTCTCCTAACTCATACTAGCAATTATTTAACGATTTCTTCACTAGATATGGGAAAAAAAATATTCCATTTGCCTCTATGCATAAACAAATAAAACTCTCCTTTGCAGCTTTTCCAGCATTAGCTCGGCAGCCTTATACACTCTAAATGAAATCAAACTATCTTTTTATTTTTTTTGAGAAGGTAACATTGAAATCAAACTATCATTATCACCCTCAGATGCAAGAGCGCAGTATTTACACCCTGTAGGCAGTAACTTTACTGTATCCGGAAAGGGAACTTCCCATACTTTAAACTTTTTAAGACTCTGTAGGAAGAACCAATTCTTTATCTCAATTTTCGTTAAAGAAATCTAGAATTACAGAAAATATTTTGTTCTTTCCCAAAATATTCAGAAGTAGCCATAATTATTATCCAACACCGCTCTTTTAAGCATTTCTAGAGTTCACTACGTATCTAAACAAATCCTAAAAAACAAAAAAACAAAAAAGGAAATTTTTCACTTGAGGGGTACAAGATTGTACATACCCACTCCCTATTTTCTACATCAGTCAACAAATATCAATCCACATACACAAATTCAAGAAACAAAAGAATTATATGAACTCAAGAAAAACAAGAGGAAATTTCACCTCCTTATCTGGGGCACATTCTTCATCATTGCAATCTTCATCAGTTGAAGCCCGAATTCTGAATCGAATTAGACTATGCTTCTGCCTCAATTTTGTGTCCTTTTGGTAAGTGCAAAAGCTCAATCTTCCACTAGAAGATGAGGCTATGGTGCAGCTGTTTGCTGATAATGCAGCACAAGCCATTATTTTCTTTACTGGTTTTTTGGGTTCTTTAGACTGCAATTATTTTTTAAGTTTTCAGATGGTTGTGTCTCTCTGAGGTGAAGAAGCAGAGCCACTTGTAGAATTGCCTGCTTCTTCGATTGGCTGTGTTTGAGCCTTGAAAATCCTTTTATATTAAGGATGGTTTGGTTTTTGTGGTTTGATTTGAATGCACGTTGAGTGGGTTAGGTCTCTTAGAGTTCATTCTCTTTCTATAGAATGTTGGAATGACAACTATATCCTTTATCGTCAATTTGCGCCATCCAAAAAACTGTTATAATTAACCATATGGAATTTCGTCATGCCCGTCCCTTGATGGTATTATTAGATTAAATTCATTTAAAGACTAGAAGATTTGCCAGGTAAAAAGACTGTACTATATGAGAGAGAAATAAAAATCTATGAGATTATACTTGAACAAAATGTCTAAGCTATTCATTAAAGAAATTTTCGAGATGATTCTGTTTGTATTTGGCACCTTCTTTTTATTTTATTTTATTATTAAGTGGACTTTATTTATTTATAATCACGGTGTTAGCACCTTCTTTTTTATTACAAATCAACTAGTTTGAGTGTACACAGACCAAAATGTGTATTGCATTTGACAACAAACACTACATCAAAAAATTAGATTTAGCTATGTATTTCGTCGATAATCCGTCGCTAAACTACTGTAGCTAACAAATTGTTTTAGTGATTCGTCGCTAATCCGTCGATATAGGATTAACGACGAATTATCTCATATGCCTTCTTATGCCGAAGGACTTATATGGAGATATATCTTACGAAAATTACTACTCCATTATTTTTGTGACTTAATACTAAAAACAAACCAACAAAAACTCTTTCATCACACTTCTTCAAATATTTGTCAAATAATACGAAGTGCAAATACGATATAATATATGTTATACTCCGTCATCTCAGTTTCTTTCTTATAATCTAAGCATTGGAAATTATGAAGTATTAATAAAGTAAACATTAAAATAGACAAAATGCTCAATGAAGTTTAATTTTATATCTCCTTTTAATAATGATTTAATTTTTTTTTAAGAAAACAGTACAATAATATAATTAATTTAGACTATACCACTGTTCAGCTTTTCTAATTGCGGCTAAGTGTGCTTCAATTGGACAATCTTGTTTGCTTCCTCGACACATATTTTTGTGATAATAATTCTATGTTTAACATTTTGATACGACGTCTTAATTTTCAGTGGCTTGATAGCTGATGGCTATTCTTTATTCTCCTCCTAGTCATATTCTCTACTGATCACCTAGTCACTACTGTCTATTCCAATTCCAATTTATATTCAGTGGAAAAAAAAAATCTTCAATTCCAGTTCTTTCGCAATTTAAAGATGAAAAGAGGCGCAAAAATATTCAAACGCACAGTAAACAAATATGCAACGTCAAATTGAAAAGAAAAGAACCTCATGAGGGTTCTTTTGGTAGTATATTAGAGTTATGCAGGTATTAGTAAATAGTAATATATGAATTAGTATTATTTTATGCAGACATTAGTTATGCAGAGTTTAGTTATTCATTTATTAATTATTTCACCTTTTGCCTTGCATAAATAATACACAGATTTCCTCATGCGGGTTATTAAATTGCAAATCAAACATCGTATTAATTTTATACATAAATAACTTACTTCCTAACTGGCTACCAAACTGATATTATATATGCAGGATATAATACATACATAACTCATCTGCAAACCAACTACCAACAGACCCTGATTGCACAAATAAAGAATAGACGAAAAAGTTTACCTCTCTGAATATGTCGACCTACTGTGGTTATCAATTTCTAACTTTTTTAAGGGCAGAAAAAGAGTTTTTTCTTATTTGCAATTTTTTCAAACAGCGGAAAAAGTATTAAATGGTGATTACAATTTCCAAACAAATCACGGCCAAGGTTGCCAATTGATATTGATACTACTAAAAAAATTGAAGAAGTGTATAAGGAAATAAGTTTCGCACTATTTTAGCTCAATCCTTCCTCCCAATCCCAATCGGGCAATCATTAGTTTTGGAAAAGGGATAACTTTTTTATTTCTCTCTTTTCATTGCCGTAGTGTATGTTCTCAAGCACCGCCACATCAATCTGTTGCAATACAAATTTAAGAATCTCAAATCAACTAAGATTATGTATCTACAATTCCATGTGTAATGCACTTTGTGTTATTCCTTCAAACAAGAATCGCTTGTTGAATAAAATTGTAATTGTAGGATCTTTTAAAAATCTTTTCCATTTTGCCTATATAATTGGCTGAAGTTCCAAGCATAATATTTTGAGAATTTATTGTATAGATACATGTGTGCTTTATTGTCTATTGTCCTCAAATAATCGGCAAGCTTAATTCTGTGAACATTGTTGTCTACTGACTTACTTGATTTTATTTGATTCTTATATTTAATAAATTGATTTATTTAGTTTGATTAGCTTTTAGATAAAGTTGATCCAAATCGAACCATGAACATTCCAAAACTTAATTCTTAGAGTTAACAATGTTGGCATAGGAGCATCACGAATAAAAATATGAAAACATAATTCATGTCGTATTATACAAATTTTAAATCAAGTTTCACTAATTAGCCTTATGTATTATTGATGAATGTATATATATCAATAAATATGTGTGTGCAAATAAAGATATGCATGTTAATATATCTCTGATGATTAAAATAAGAAACTCTAACTTTGTTTTTGCTTTCGAGCTAGGTAGCAAGGTAGAAAATACCAGCAAGATGGAGCGACATAATCTGTGGCATGGATCAACCAATCTATGAAAAAATAAGAAAATAACCGGATCATTAATCACATATATATCAACCAAGATTAATTTTAACCTATATAAATTATAAAAGATTGTATAATTAAGAAAGAGCACAATCTCCAAAGAAAAGGCTATGAACATGGGTTTTCCCCCAACCATTGCTAAAATGCTTTTATAGATGTACATCTACTTTTCTAACCCTAATAGAATATTATTTGCCATTAAAATCTGAAAATAGCATTTAATAACAACTCTAATTCTTAAGAAACTAATATATAGAAATATTAAAATATAATAACCCTTCACGTTAGACTCTTTTTCTTCCCTACACATGAAGAGTCCTAAACCTAAAAGAAATTGAAAGTGCTCCAAATATTTACCTAAAATAGTTTAAAAGAATCTAGCGGTTAAAGGAAGGATTTAAAACATATCACCTTAGTTAGTTTCGAAGTCCTAAATATATTGGAAATAATTAATGACTATTCCTCAATCCTCAGTATATTAAATAATAATTTGATGAAAATAGTAAATGACAATTTTGTCTATTGTAGAGTCTTTTAACGAAGGACAAAAAATTCAATCAACATTTTTAAAGCCTTTCGTGCTTTTAATATATAGTAGATTAGGAAAAAACATTGCTTGTGAAAAATTCTAACCAGCCAAATTTTCCATAATACCACTCATAACAAACATCTATGTTGGAGAAAGACATTGTACTTCACTTGCGTATCTATATTTATTACTTCACATAAGGTCTTAGTCCGTGACTATTGGAGTGTAAACTAATCTCTCTCTATATATAGACCTCCATTGTTATTTATCTTTTTTGTCAATTTTTTAAATTTTTTCTCTTATATTTTCCTCAAAAATATATTTGCTGAAAAGTAAAATCACTCCATTAATAAGTCTATAATTATCTACATTTATTGTTACATTAAAAGGGGAAAACGTTGTATCTATTTAGTTTAGAGTCGTGTCTATTTAATTTAATATTACATATTGGTTTTTCTTCCCCCATAAGCCGTTTCCTTTAAAACCGATTCTTCTTTTCATTGCATAGCACTTAATAGACACGTTTCTTTAATTTGAATATTAGATAGTGCAATAATCAGAATATTTATAGTGTTGCCTCCAATGGCCTCTTATGTTATTGCTAAAACCATGCTGGAGGGTAAGTTAATTTTCTTTTATCCCACCTTTTACAAATATTCTTACTTATTCACCTTATCCTACTAAAAAGTTGGTTCTTTTTTTTTTTTTTTTCAACCTGTATAGAATCATAGTTGAGATAGTAGGGAAGCAGCAAAAGCTTTAACAGTTAAGCTGAAGAACATACAAACGGATATGAGGGGGAAAAATAGAGGCTATTGACTATTGAGATGGTTTAAAGAAGTAATATCAAAGAACCTAGGCTTTTGAGTGTCAAGCAATTGAAGTCTTCTGAATCGTAATTACAAAATATGAAGAAGTTTTCCCCATTAAATCTTGAAGACTACTACATAAACATACTCATCATTCATCATACGCTTCTATATGTAAGTAAACACAATGTCTTTCTATTTCTGTTACATTCTCATTAGTCTAGATTTTTCTAGTTGATGTCTATTTGAATGATAATCTTCTCAAAGAAATGCTTCTGTTGTTTATGTGTGGTCAAGGTGATCAACCCTCTGAGCTCGGAGCCAAAATGGGTTTTTTTTGCATACATTGAACAAAAATGGTATGTTTTTTTTTTATAGACCCAAATGGGCAGTTCGTGATACAATCCACGAAATAGGCGATTTTTTTTTATTTTTTTTATTTCGTGAATTAAATGAAGAAATTGATTTATTATTTTTTTTCTTTGCATTTCGTGTATCAATTCACGAAATGCCTTCTTTTTTTATTATTTTTTATTTCCTGAATAAAAAAGAAAGTAATTTGTATTTTTTTATTTTTTTTTTGCATTACGTGACACAAATCACGAAATAGGTTTGTTTTTTTTTTTTTTTGCAATTCATGAAATAAATGAAAGAAACATTTTTTTTAGGCATTTCGTTGCATGATTCACGAAATGGCCCTTTTTTTTTTTTTTTTGCAATTCTTCAAATTAAAGAACGAAACTGTTTTTTTTTTTTTTTTTTTTTTGCATTTCGTGTAGCAATTCACGAAATGCCTTTTTTTTTTTATTTCCTGAATAAAAAAGAAAGTAGTTTGTATTTTTTTTTTTTTTTTTTTTGCATTTCGTGACACAAATCACGAAATAGGTTTGTTTGTTTTTTTTTTTTTTTTTGCAATTCATGAAATAAATGAAAGAAACAATTTTTTTTTTTTAGGCATTTCGTTGCATGATTCACGAAATGGCCCTTTTTTTTTTTTTTTTTTTGCAATTCTTCAAATTAAAGAACAAAACTGTTTTTTTTTTTTTTTTTTGCATTTAGTGTAGCAATTCACGAATTGCCTTCTTTTTTTTATTTTTTATTTCCTGAATAAAAAAGAAAGTAATTTTTATTTTTTTTTGCATTTCGTGACACAAATCACGAAATAGGTTTTTTTGTTTTTTGTTTTTGCAATTCATGAAATAAATGAAAGAAACAATTTTTTTTTGGCATTTCGTTGCATGATTCACGAAATGACCCTTTTTTTTTTTTTTGGCATTTCGTGTATCAATTCACGAAATAGCCTTTTTTGTTTTTTGTTTTTTTTGCATTTCGTGACACAATTCACGAAATAGCCTCTTTTTTTTTAATTTCGTGAATATTAATTAACTTAATTTTTTTTGTATTTGTTGAATAAAAAAATAGGAAATTATAATTATTTTTTTGCATTTCGTGTATTAAAAAACGAAATAGGATAATTTTTTTTTATTTCGTTCATATAAAAAGGAAATTGGAATATATATATATATATATATATATATATATATATATATATATATATATATATATATATATATATATATTGCATTTCGTGTATTAATGAACGAAATAGGTTTATTTTTTTTGTATTTCGTGTATTAATGAAGGAAACTTATTTGTTTTTTTTTTTTTTTGCATTTCGTAATATAATGAACGAAATAGGTTTTTTTTTTTTTTTTTGTATTTCGTGAATAAAAAAAATGAAATAGGAAGAAATAGGAATGCATATATATATATATATATATATATATTTCATTCATATAACAATGAAATATGTTGAATATATATATATATTTTCGTATTTCATTTATATAAAAACGAAATAGGAAAATATTTTTTTTCTTTTATATACCAACGATGTTTTGTTACATTTTGTAGGTATATAACGACCCCCCCCCCCCCCCCCCCCTTTAGAATCTTGGCAGAAGCATTATACACTTATTTAATTTTGTCCAAGCATTATTGCATACGTTAAGAGGAAGCTAAAAAGGAAGCTAGTTAGTAGCTTTGAATTCATTTAGAATCTTGGCAGAAACATTGTACACTTATTTAATTTTGTCCAAGCATTATTGCATACGTTAAGAGGAAGCTAAAAAGGAAGCTAGTCAGTAGCTTTCAATTCATTTAGAATCTTGGCAGAAACATTGTACACTTTTAATTTTCTCAGCATTATTGCATACGTTAAGAGGAAGCTAAAAAGGAAGCTAGTTAGTAGCTTTCAATTCATTTAGAATCTTGGCAGAAGCATTGTACACTTATTTAATTTTCTCAGCATTATTGCATACGTTAAGAGGAAGCTAAAAAGGAAGCTAGTTAGTAGCTTTCAATTCATTTAGAATCTTGGCAGAAGCTACACTTATCTTTTCCATTGTTGCATACTTTAAGAATCATTGTTGTTATATATCTTTTATATTTCGTTGCATACTTTGCGAAATGCAGGGACAATTTTTTTAGCATGGAGAAGTCAAATCCCAATTTTTTTTACACGGATTCCTTGGTCTTGGCTGTTGAAAGAGCTAACATTTTCTTACAATTGCATTCATCCAATTTATAAATAATCGGACTATTTCAACCAAAAAAATATAAACTTTCAACCAATATTCATCGTATTCGATTATCTATATCTCAATCGAACTAACTTCACTAATGTCTAAAAAACCTTTTTTCAGTGGACGGTTTAAAAAATAAACATAAAGGAGAGGAAATCGCTCACTCGATAATGAAGATGGATGAGATGGAGAGGAAGATGAAGATGAATACGATAGCATTTCGCATAAAATACAAATTGAAATAACATTGAAAACTGAAAAGGTACAAATACAATACTTAACTAGCCAACATAAGAATAGAAAATGCTTATGGAAAATCATCTTCATCAGACATTTCGCAGTCTGAGTTCCAATCAGGGGTAACTATTAACCCCAATTTGTGTCCCTCTAAACGCAACCATCGCAAACGCATCCTATTATTTTCTTCGCGAATGCGGTTCAATGCAACATTCAGTTCTTGGGGTGATGTGAGCGGCATGCCTACTGCACGGCGTTTTGGACGGTGCAGGCCACGACTTCTTAAATCGGTCTCAACATTATGAGCTTCATCCAGGCGATAGTTCCATTCTCTCCTCATTTTGCTAATGTATTGTCTATTGTAGCGCTCGCTCGGATTAAGTGAGTACTCAAATTCACGTTCCAAAACCCATTCCCTACCCATTGACTCAAAAATGTCACCTGGGTGATATGTCATTGGGCCGCGTTACCAGAAGAATGGATTCCACGATGACATTTTGAAAGAGTTTGTTTTAGCGTGGTGAGATGAATAAGGTACTATGGAAGACTATTTATACAAAAATACATGGTGCATAAAGGTCTAAACCCCACATGCAATTTTCGTATTTATTTAAAAAATAATTCATATAGAAGTCTAATTAGTCAGAAATACACCATAATTCATATTGACGGAATATATGTCGCTATAATAAGTCATATATAGTCATAGATACACAATAAATTTTCAAAATAAGTTGTTAAAGCTCCTCATGCATCCCTACGTGTGCAGCTTTTCCTCCCACCAGTGCCACATTGTGTTGGCCGGCGATCCCTACGAGATCTGCGCGGAGGAACCCCCTCATGCATCCCTTCTGCACCCTATAAATATCATACAAAAATAAAAGTTACTTTTTAATGCGACACTTAAATTATATATATAAAAATTTAAATTCAAAACGAACCTGTGCCTCTAAGTCCTGAACATCTGGCGTAGGTGCATATGCATCATTAAAACTGAGCCTCCTTCCATCACAGGGAAAATTAACTGGAGGTCGAGATGAGGTACTAGTCTGAGGAACTTGGAAAAGGAGGTTGTCCAAAGCCTGTTGGCTCCAAGGTTGTGAGGAAGGTCTAAATGGGGTGAAACCTTGTGGAGTGACCATATTAGATGGGTCGGAAAATTCCATCGACGGATAATATGGGCTAGATAAATTCGTATGTGGGTCATGTGGACTGGATGGGTGATGTGGGGTGGGTAAATGCGTAGGTGGATGAGAGGAAGCAGTCATAGATGGGCCGACATTACAACAGAATGCATGAGCCGGGTCTGGGTGTGGCTCTAGATCGTCAACTTGATCGTCATCAATAAGCTGGTGCGCCACCTGACCTCGACCCCGTGGGTTACCAGCACGACGTACATTTGCACGATCCCGACGACCAGTTGGCAACTTAGGCGGTGCCTCATAAACTGTTAGTGGTACATAATCGGGATCAAATGTCAACCTCGTCCCCATTGCAGCAGCATTCAGAGACTCGGTTGACATGTTAATAAACCTTTGCATCAATGCATTCATACCCTGAGAATCTGAATACCACTCTAACGGACTTTCCTGAACACTGTAAGCCAAATGTCTAACTCCATGAATTCCACGAGCCTACAAAAAAATATATAACAAACAGTGACGTAAAAAAGCCACTGATTGGCAAAAAGAAATTAATGTGTATCATATACGATATAGTTATTACTATTACTATAATATTTAATACATATGATACACATGTATTTGCATGTAAATCGGTTCCAAATCCTTTATATGATGATTTAGTTAGAAAATATAATTAAATTACTTTCATAATCATGGTCAATTTATTATTATACAGTCTTTTTGCTAAATAACAAAAGAGATAAAGTATAAAAATCGAAGCACCTAGGTTAAGATTTTCATGGTAAATTTGCCTGAATACTGGCATTGGATGAGTGTAGTAAGTCAAATTCTTAGACTATTTTTCAAGATATATAAATTAGTACTACCAGTAATTTTGTTTCTACTCAAATGTTAGAAAACTATATAGTACATCATTAACTGTCTATTTAACTTGACATGCACCAAAAGTTAGGTACCAGTGCTTCATGCCTCCCTGCGAGGTGTTGGTATCCCCTATCCACGGTACGTTCTGGATTTCCTATCAAGGTGAGGGAGTACCTCCGGTACCATTTAAAATATTCAGAATCCGGTCCTGGAGCTACAGTAGTATATGGAGCTTCAACTATTAGTTCCCGACGGCGTTCCCACAAATATTCAGCTTCCTCAAATTTTTTCCACATCTCCTGACTTATCTTAAATCGCTTGTCCAATGAAAAATGAAATGGTTTATGTGGGGGGATTGGTCCCGGAACAGACAGCTAACAAATTGTCTGTTGACCCGACCCGCCATGTGCCACTCTCGGTAGATCCCACAAATGAGTGGCAACTGCACCATCCAAATGTCTTGACCACGTCGGCACCACTCCGGAAGTCCTTCATTGATGGCCTGTGTATAAGGCTCCCACACAAACTACGATAGCAAAAATATTATACAGTCATTTATAATTTATACTACAAATTATAAATTTTGTCATTACAACAAACATCCATTATGCATTTTCAGTTAAGTAAAGATTAGAACATTCAAGCAATTTCCTTCCTTCTAAATACACAAAATTTCATCATTTCCAAACCGTGCAAATGAAGAATAAAAAATACTCAATAGTAGAAAGCGTATCATGACCAAATCCTTGCTAGGAGTACTTTCTTTTTTGTTCAGTTCCAAAGCATAACAAGAACAGGCTAACTTGAAAATTCCATAATGAATTTTGATGGAAATAAAAACAAAATAAAATACTTTAGTAACCTTCTAGCCATTAAAACAAACCTAGACAAAATACTAATTATGCTAAAAGAATGAATGGGATCTAAAAAATATCACAACAAGTAGCAAGTTGTAGCAAATTAGCTATAACAAATTAAAATAAAATTAACCCATTATCATAGTACGATTAAGCAAAAAATGAACAAATCTATAAAAACTCTGTTGTTGTTGTTATATTTTTCACATTTCTTATCAAAAATATTTAAAAGGAAAAATACCTGATCATCAGTTAGGTTGTCTAAAACATCCCTACAAACTACTAGCACAGCTCGTGCCTCGCTTTCACGAACTCCACGACGAGTCCACTTCTGCGCAAATACAATATCTCGTTCGTTTACTCTTGGGGGACGAAGTAATGGCTGCATCGGGATTATTCGCTCCCAAGCCCAAACCTGTATAAGTAAATTTAACTATATAAATATTTTTTGAATTAAATAAAATAACCCGATAATACACATGAAAATTGTGTTGTTATGGTTGGGTTCCGATAATGCGCTAATATTGTTGTGCAAGCTATTTGACAATATTATAATCTTTAATGATTTATTATACAAATTATAACACTAGGAAATCTAAAGTATTATTTAAAAGATAGCAGAGAAGTTGACTATTTAAACTTGTATCAAGCTATACTTTAAAATTGTTAGCGTGACAACTCAAGGAAATATGGTTAGCTGACATTTAGAATTATACACAAATATTAATAATCCAGATTGCATTATATATAGTGGTACATTTAGTGTTTATAATAAAGCTCGACTTTCGATTCCTAATTTCATTTTTCAAAATTTGGGTAATGGTGGTTATAAGAATGTTGCTTCATCTCTTATTTCTACTGAAGTAGAACAATATATTATTGAAATTCACGTACCTGTAACAAAGCAATAAATCCACAAACATCACGGCATAAACAACTGTACAAGTATGATAATGCTGCTGCTCCCCAAGCTTTCTCGCCTATTGCATCAAGGTCTACTATGTCAAGCAAAAAGTGTAAACTAAGCTTTGAACCACTATTATCAGGGAATATATTGCCACCAATCAACCAAAGCATGTACAACCTGACCCTCTTTTGTACCTCAGCCTCATCAGTGTGTTCATCAATAATATCATTATTGGCAATCAAGGTTTCCAATTGATTAGATAATTGTGTTATTACCAACATGCTATTACCTATAATTGCTTCTTCTCCGGGCAACCAACCAGTAAGGTCGTACATCAATTCCCGCCACCTTGATTTAGTTATATCTTTAACATTTCTCTGCACCAACGGGTCGCCATCCACAGGAATGCCATATAACACCTTGACATCATGCAGTGTGATAGTACATTCGCCAGTCCGCATATGAAATGTATGCGTCTCTGGACGCCATCTCTCAATAAGTGCAGTGATGATTCCTTCATCATACTGCACATTACCTACTGCTAAAACTCCCCCAAATCCACACCTCTCAAAGTAATTAAGGATGCGATTATTTAAAGGGTATTGCCTCACGTGATTCCAGAATTCATGATCCGCACGATGTATAGTTAAACACGCGTTCTTTCCAGTCAATGTTCCATCCCACACAGCCTGGGATCGATGCTCATGCTGGAGTATTAATAAATCATAGTTTTCTGGACCTGGATGTACAATGACTTTGGGGCGATCCATATCTATAACATTGCAACACCAAGCCACTGCTATTAGAATAATGGACAACACATTACAGAATTGTTTACTTTATGTTATATTTAACAATCTTACTTTCCTCACAATTTTTTCATCTTTTTTTTAACTGTTGTTCTATGAAAATGACTAACTAAAAGAACATTTTATAATATAAATTTATACCTTTTTAATCAGTAGCTTCAATGATTTTTTAAGTATTTTAATTGTAGTTCATTAACCAATAAACTCTACTAACATTTTTTAAAAGCTTTTTTTAATTGAAGCAACGACTGAAATTACCAACTATTGATTAATTAAACTTGTAACTTTTGTTTTCTTTATTACAGTCTACTACACTAAGTATAACATATAAATAAATCAAAAAAATAAATGTGAACTAATTTATAATGACTAAATCAAAAAATATATGTAAAAACTTATAAAATTAATAAATTACCTCAATTTGAAGAAGATTATGGAGCAAAAGTTGAGAAATCCTTGTGATAGGATTAGTAGAAGAAGAAGAAAAGAATCAAGAACGGAAGAAGAGAAAGAATGGAGGTAGAGGAAGAACGGAAAATGGAGAAGGGAGAATGGAGAATGGAGGTAGTCCGATTATTTATAAATTGGATGAATGCAATTGTAAGAAAATGTTAGCTCTTTCAACTGTCAAGACCAAGGAATCCGTGTAAAGAAAATTGGGATTTGACTTGCCCATGCTAAAAAAATTGTCCCTGCATTTCGCAAAGTATGCAACGAAATATAAAAGATATATAACAACAATAATTCTTAAAGTGTATAATAAACCTACTAAATAGCCTCCTTTTTAGCTTCTTCTGAAGGATGCAATAATGCTTGGACATAATTCTTAAAGTGTACAATAAACCTACTAAATAGCTTCCTTTTTAGCTTCTTCTGAAGGATGCAATAATGCTTGGAGATATTTCTTAAAGTGTACAATAAACCTACTAAATAGCTTCCTTTTTAGCTTCTTCTGAAGGATGCAATAATGCTTGGAGAAAATTGTTAAAGTGTACAATGCTTCTGCCAAGATTCTTAAAATGAATTGAAACCTACTAAATAGCTTCCTTTTTAGCTTCTTCTGAACGGATGCAATAATGCTTGGAGAAAATTAAATATAACAACAATGCTTCTGCCAAGATTCTTAAAATGAATTGAAAGCTACTAACTAGCTTCTTTTGTAGCTTCTGACTTGTCTAATTATTTAGATTTGCATTTCGCAAAGTATGTAACGAAATATAAAAGCTTGGAAATAGAGCTTCTGACAAGATTCTTAAAAAAAAAATGGATTTGACTTGTCCATGTAAAAAGAAAAGAACTAATTTCCAAGTAAAAAAAAAATTGAAAGCTATTGACAAGCTTCTGACCATTTTTTATCCTTGCATTTCGCAAGTTCAGCGTCATCATATAAAAAACTTAAATTTGACAAGTCCATGACGAAAAGTTATTTATAAACTTGGATTACTCCAATTTTTTATTTTACATTTTCGGTGCATATGCAACGAAATGCAACAAAATTTACATTATAAATAACTCTAACCGGTCATTGTTATCTTCAGGTGAGCGTTTACAAGCAAGAGCCATTTTTTTTTATTTTGCATTTCGCAAATTATCCAAAATCTTAGACTGAGACTTAAAAATCCATTTACTATCCAAAAAATGTCGAACAAAAAAGAGAACACTCCTGGAAGCTCTTCCTCACCTTTTGCTTGGGCATTCCCGGAAAACAGAAATGATAGCTCCAGTTCAGAGTCACCCAACAGCGACTGCGGAACATGGGATCCATATGATTTTGAGATGGACATGTACAGCCCGCACATGCTTGACGAACGAGAGGATGATTTTCGGATGCTGAAAAAATCAGATCCATGTGAGTACTACTGCGGATTACGCCGTGAATGGGAGCATAGGTACCATGAGTCAAATATGCTCATGAATGAGCTTGAGCAACTGGGGGCACCCAAGCCACGTCGATTCTCTGTGTGGATGGAACGCAGGGATATGGTAGAATATGAGATAGCTGTGAAACAAATTCGAAAGGAGAATAATAGGATGTTGGTGAGACGTTGTAGGTAGTATATCCTTAAGCTCGCTGAAGAACAAGCTGCAGCAACAAATCGAACGCTAACAGAACATGAAAGAGCAAGTGTTTTAGCACACGAACTTTACAAATCGGATGATGACATGCCTAACGAACTCCCTTAGACCAACTATGTGTTATGTTTTTTAATTTTCAATTATAATGTAATTTTATATTCATTCAATAAAGTGTTGTGTAAGTTCTATCCAACAATAACTATTAAATTAAAGACAATTAAACTCTACAATACGAACCGTTTATATTTTAAAGTAAGGACGACAACATATTATTGAAGATTACATAAGATAACAAAGATTACATAAAATAACAATAACATAGAACTCATGAAAAAACTTAACAGTAAACAAGCAACAACAACTACTGAGTGCGATTGGGGCAACGATTTTTGTTATGACCGGTTTGCCTGCAAGTTCCACACCTCCTAGCCATGCGAGCAGGAGCAATATCCATTTCATTCCTCCTTCTAGTTGTTCTCTGGGCTCCAGAAGTTCGCTCGTATGCAGTGTTTGCAATTAAACAGAAGGGACTTGCAGGCCAATATGCCTCATCACCCAAGGGAGAAAACTTTCCACTGTATGTTTGCTTGTAATACCTACAACTGTAGTACTTGCTAACATAGTCCTTAGGCTGAATTTTACGGATCCGACAAAATTTAATTGCATGGGAACATGGCATGTGGTAGTTTTTCCATTTCCCACACGAACATTTTTTTCCATTGTCAGAGACTTTATGGACATTTCCACCCTTACCTTCGTGTGCAAATGTCAGAATCTCGAAGACCCCAGTCACAATGTTATAGTTCATCATATCAGTGTGCATAGCGGCCCTATCCCAATATTCATGGAACTTTTTATCAACACTGGGCGGCCAAGTCTTCTTATTTACCATTAGCAGAGCAGCAAGGGCGCTTCTTTTAACAAAATGATCAACAAGATTTTTAAAGGTCAAGCGAACCATGGCAGTAACAGGCAATCCACGGGCTTTCTTCAATAAACTGTTGTAAGACTCAGAGACATTTGTCGTCATAGCCCCCCACCTATAACCACCGTCCTTATACAATGTCCATTTTTCCTTCGGAAGCTCGCTTAACCACATATGCGCTGCAGGTGCCAAAGTTTTAATTTGTTGCATCCTCATTTGGTATTTCTTCTTCTGGTGCTCTGTAGCAGCCAACCACATTAGCTTCTCAAGATCAGAGTTAAGAAACTTTTTGTTAAAGTTTCTTTTTAAATGTCGAACACAAAATCTATGATGTGTGGTGGGTGGCTGTAACCATTCATGTGTCATTACACATTGCAAGATCCCTTGGTGACGGTCAGAAATTAGTCCAATGCCTTTTCTATGACAAACAACATGTCTCCATAATAAACTGAGAAACCAAGTCCATGACTCATAGCTCTCACATGCTACTATAGCATATGCAAGTGGAAAAATATTTCCGTTTGCATCAATGTCAACAGCAATCAACAATTTCATCTCATACTTACCATAGACATGGGTGCCATCTATTGAGATGACCGGCCTGCAACTTTTGAATCCATCGATTCTTGGTTTAAAGGCCCAGAAAAGATACTTGAAGATGTGTTCGCCTTGCATTGTAGTTGACTCGTGTGTCCACTCAACAATAGTGCCCGGATTGAAATGTTCTAGGGCAGCTATGTATCGAGGCAATGCCCTAAAAGAACCTTCGAAATCACCATACACCATCTCAAAAGCTTTCTTACGCCCTTTTTGCGCTTTTCTATAACTAGGAGTATAGTGATGGATGCCTTTTATAGTTTCCTGAACAAACTTAATACTGATTTGTGCATTGATCATAACATATGGTATCAGCGAAGTAGCAATCATGTTGCTATTCAAATTGAAATGATCCTCTGTATAATCATCCGTATCACAATTATCTGGCTCAATCATTTTTCCTGCTTTCCACATACCACTTCCGATCAACGAAAAACGGATCATCCAACTACAACCTTCCTCATGCCGCTTGCAAATAACCTTCCAAAATGTACCTTTGGCTTGATCTGTTTTATATTCTTTTTTGTGAGTTATATTATAGAGCCTCACTGCACCTTTCATTTGCTTCTTGCTGTGAAATAACATACCTATTTGCATGTCCAAGAAAAAATATCAACTCCTAATTACACCAATTAAAATCACAAATTCAAAAATAATATATTATTACAAAAATTAATCGCACGAAACTAACCTGATTTGATAACTTTAGGATTACTAGAATTCCAAAGTGCAGCCCGAACAGACCCGTTATCTCTCATGTATGCAAAATCTTCCGGTTCTACTTCTTCTGTATTATCCAAATATGGGATCACATTTGAATGATAATTATCACTAACATTACTGGGGGCCGCAACATCTTCATCAGAATCGTCACCATCAGCAGACGATTGATCATCGTCCGTCCCGTCATGATCTAATGGAGTATCGCTATCCGACTCATTTATTATATCATTAGCTAAATCGTTATTTCTCACAATTTGTGTGAGTTGAGTCAACATGGGGTTATCTTCAAAATCATTATGCCTATAAATAAGAAAAATTCATAGAATTTACGAGTCAAATACAATTATACAATCCATGAATAAAGTGAATAAAATATGATTATATTTACCTATCACTGTCCAATTCACTTGGACCAGGATGTGAAGGGTGTCGTACATTACAATTAGAATTATGCAACTGCGTAGTAGCATTATTTGGTCCTCCCGTCTCACGATTCTGTCCACTCCAATCAAAGTTATGATCATGCGTTGAAGCCATACCATCATACTGTGTACCATAATTAGTTGTATCATTTGACTGACTACCAAATCCTACAATTGTTTGTTGTTGAACTACACCCCTTGAAAAACCAATATTCAAACTTGGGAGATAGGTAGTACCTCCAAAATCGAACTCATTGTCGGTCGGTACTTCAACCTGGGTAGAGCGTTGAACTGTAGCATACATGTCAAGCGCCGCTATGCATATGTGATTTTTAAAAATCTCAGGACAACGAAGAAATGACGATAAAGATTCATCGTCCGTAATTGGCATCTCACCATAAATTGGTGAACCATCGGTTGTAAATGAACTTGGACATCGTCCGGTTATAACCACCGATAGTTCAGGATCATTTACGAACATTTTACTCCTTAAGACGCGTTGCAGACGATCATATTTTAGGGAAATTGGAAACCTTTGCCCTATTTCAGGACCACGGTTGTATCTAACCGAACCAGCTTCATACACAACTTCACCACCCCAAAATAAATACACTTTAACATGAGTTTCCGTCATATTTTATGAAATATATGAGAGAAAAAATAAAAGTTGAAGGATATGAAACAGATAAGAGAAAACAATAGATGAAAGATATGAGATGGATAAAAGAAAATTGAAAGACTAAGGATATACCATAAGTAAAGATAGGACAATATTTATAAATGAAGAAAAGTAAAAAAATTCGCAAATTAAGTCACGAAATGTAAAAGATATTATTTTGACAAGTATTCAATGCTCGTCTGAAACTGATTGAACCAACAGAAATGAAACAAAAAAATTAAATTAAAACCATAGCGATATGGAGAGCAGAAAAACGGTAAAAAAGGGGGGGGGGGGGGGGGGGAGGGGGGGAGGTTTCGTTATATACCTCCGAAATGGAACAAAACATTTCGTTGGTATATAAACGAAAAAAAAAATTATTTTCCTATTTCGTTTTTATATAAATGAAATACAAAATATATATATATATATATATATATGTATGTATGTATGTATGTATGTATGTATTCCTATTTTAAAATTATTTTCCTATTTCGTTTTTTAATACACGAAATGCAAAATATATATATATATATATATATATATATATATATATATATATATATATATATATAATTTCCTATTTCGTTTTTTTATTCACGAAATACAAAAAAAAAAACTAATTTCTTTCATTAGATTACGAAATGCAAAAAAACAAAAAAAAACAAATCAGTTTCCTTCATTAATACACGAAATACAAAAAAAAAAAAAAACCTATTTCGTTCATTAATACACGAAATGCAATATATATATATATATATATTTTTTTTTTCTAATTTCATTTTTATATGAACAAAATAAAAAAAAATTATCCTATTTCGTTTTTTAATACACGAAATGCAAAAAAAAAAATATATAATTTCCTATTTCTTTTTTTATTCAAGAAATAAAAAAAAAACACCCATTTGGTTGACTATTTCACGAAATGCTAAAAAATAAAAAAAAATACAGGTAAGTTAATTAATATTCACGAAATTAAAAAAAAAAGGCTATTTCGTGAATTGTGTCACGAAATGCAAAAAAAAAAAAAAAGGCTATTTCGTGAATTGGGCAACGAAATGAAAAAAAAAAAGCCATTTCGTGAATCATGCAACGAAATGCTTTATTTCATGAATTGCAAAAAAAAAAAAAAAAAAAAAAAAACCTATTTCGTGATTTGTGTCACGAAATGAAAAAAAAATATATAAATCACTTTCTTTTTTATTCAGGAAATAAAAAATAAAAAAAAAGGGATTTCGTGAATTGATACACGAAATGCCAAAAAAAAAAAAGGGCCATTTCGTGAATCATGCAAAGAAATGCCAAAAAAAAAAAAATTGTTTCTTTCATTTATTTCATGAATTGAAAAAAAAAACAAAAAAACCTATTTCGTGATTTGTGTCACGAAATGCAAAAAAAAATAAAAAAAATACAAACTACTTTCTTTTTTATTCAGAAAATAAAAAGGCATTTCGTGAATTGCTACACGAAATGCAAAAAAAAAAAAAAAAAAAAAAAACAGTTTCGTTCTTTAATTGAAGAATTGCAAAAAAAAAAAGAAAACAAACCTATTTCGTGATTTGTGTCACGAAATGCAAAACAAAATATAAATTACTTTCTTTTTTATTCAGGAAATAAAAAAAAAAGCATTTCGTGAATTGATACACGAAATGCAAAGAAAAAAAAATAATAAATCAATTTCTTCATTTAATTCACGAAATAAAAAAAAATTGCCTATTTCGTGGATTGTATCACGAACTGCCCATTTGGGTCTATAAAAAAAAAAGCATACCATTTTTGTTGAATGTATGCAAAAAAAACCCATTTTGGCTCCGAGCTCTCAACCCTCTTTGCTCCATTTATTAGAAGTAATATTTCAGAAGACAGGACATGCCCTTGACCTCCAACCCTAAGATTACGAGGTTTGAATCACTTAGGGAGCAAAAGAAAGAGCTCCTAGGAGGGGTAAAACATAATTAAAAAAATACATTCTCTATTCATATTTTCTTAACCTGAGTTTATTGTTACATTTTTTGAAAATTCCCTTGAGTAAAGGGTGCCTGATGAATAGCAAAAATATTTATGCTTCCTAACTACATTTTTGGGGTACAACCATGGTAAAAGAAAAAAATAAATACTTAATCATCCTCTCCGAAAAGGTCCAACTAAAGCTAAATGTTGTTAATGAGTCCCAATTCGGAAAGCGTTAAAAAAAAAAGAAACAAAACTTTGTTTTTTTTTTTTTTTTTTTAATCGAGTTTCATTATTTGCTAATGCAATTTACCTCCAAAATAATCTTTTTAAAATTTGAGAATACAAATAAGAGTTTGGGAATTGAAAATTGCACGTCAAAAAGAACTTCTAACTATAATTCAATTTATATATGTGATTTCATCAATCAATAGCACTAATTTTGTATGAAATATATATGAAAGAAGATCTCTTCTAATGATTTTGTTTTTGGAAAGATGAAAAATATTAAAGTATTTTTGACGATGTATATTTTTCATTTGGGAGAGTTGAAGTGAAACTTAGACCAAAACACATGTTTATCTTTTCTCTAATTTTGTTTGCTTTTTTCTGTCATTAATGCCATCTAAACACAAGTAATAATCTTTTTTATAACGATTAATAATCTTCTTAAAAATGATTAATAATAGTACCCGTACTTAATACTTATGAAGAATATTTAAACAATAACTGAATGAGAGTGATCTCACTTATTTTGCAAGAGCCTAAATTCAATTACTACAAAACTATATTTAAAATAACAAATAAGTACTTTTTTATGATTATTATTTAAACAGTATGGAAAGTCGAGTTGATGTATGTAAGCTCAAAAACTTTTATGTGCTAAGCTCAAAAACTTTAATGTGCATACATAAATTGTTACTTTCACTCCTCACACATTTTCCCTTTTAGTCAGTAAAAAACAAATGAAATATTCTAAATTAGAAATAATTTAAATATTATATTTTTCATTTATACTTTATGGGATTATGTCACGCCCCGAACCATGACTTGGGCGTAACACGACACTCGGTGTCTGACTGCATGTGACCGAACGAACCACATGACTTGTTGAATCAACACGGGGCTTGAACTGAATGTGGAATATAACTTTAAAACATGGATAGTCTGGATAGCATGAGTTATCATAATACTAATGAAAATATTGTTTAAACATGATGCAGAAATAATATGAAAATATAATAAATGTTGAGCCAATACTGGCTATATGTAACTACCCGATATTTTTCAAGTGAATTTTAGAGTTACTTCCTTAATTATAGCTTACTAATTTTAACGAATTTCATATGGAAGCGGGTATTAATTATATCCACATAACATGTATATATATATTAGGGGAAAATACATTAAAAAAAAAACTCCAACGTATACTTGGATTAATTATGACGTACCCAACCTTTGCGGGCGACCTATTACCCCCCTGGCCTTATTTTTTCTGTATTTTTGTACCATTTTCGACTGACGTGGCACAATAAAAATTTGATGCACACTGACACGTCACTGCCACATTGACGCCACATCACTGACACGTCACTGCCACTTTTCCTTTCTTTTTTTCATTCAATTTTTCTTTTGTTAATTATATTTGCACTAATTAACCTCTAATTAACCATTAAACCCTCCATTAATTTTGTCTTCTTCATCACTAAACCCTTCTTCTTTTTCTTCTTCTTCTTCTTCATTTCAAAAAATCCATCAACCCATTTTCTTCCTCCATTAACACACATTCAATCCATTTTCTTCCTTCATTAACACACACACACATTCAACCCATTTTCTTCCTCCATTAACAACACATATTCAACCCATTTTCTTCTTCCATTAACACACACATTCAATTTCTTTCATCAATCATAAATATCTTTTCAAGAAAATCAACCAATCCATATTCTTCCTCCATTAACACACACACACATTCAACCCATTTTCTTCCTCCATTCACACACACACATTCAACCCATTTAATCATCAATCATAAAGAGCTTATTTTCAAGAAACATTCAACTCATTTTCTTCAACCCATGTTCTTCCTCTATTAACACGCACATTCAATTTCATCATAAACCCCCCTTCTTCTTCTTCATTTCAGGCCACCAACCCCCCCCCCCCCCCCCCCCCCCCCCCCCCCTCCCCAAACTCGAGATTGTACAATTTTCATTCTCCTGCTGTTGTTGCTGCTGCCCCCCCCCCCCCCCAAAGCCGCTGCTCTTGCCCCCCCCCATTTGAAGAAATTGCCATTTGAAGGACAAACTGTGCAATTTCTTCCTTTCTGGGCTATGTTCGATCATGGACTGGAATCTAACAACAATGGAAATTGTTGTTTGTTAAATTTCATGGAACTTGTCCAACCCTCTCCTCTTGCTATTTGTTAAATTTCATGGAAATTCATGGGGAATGGAATTTAACAACAATGTAAAAATTGCACGAACTGCCCATGATTTCACGAACTGGGCTATGTTCAATCATGGCGGCGTCGGTGGGGGTGGTTGAGGAGAAAGAAGAAGAAAGAGAAAAATAAATTGTAATTAGTAGCTTTAACAATTGAAATGTGGAAGAAAGGGAGGGTGGGGGTGGGTGAGAGGATAAAATATAAATAAATTTTTAAAAATTAATTTTTATTAAATTATAAAAACTATTTTTACTGCTTTCACTCGCTATTATTATTTTTTTTGCCACGTCAGTCGAAAATGATACAAAAATACAGAAAAAATAAAGTCAGGGGGTAATAGGTCGCTCGCAATGGTTGGGTGCGTCATAATTAATCCGAATATACGTTGGAGGGTTTTTATGTATTTTCCCTATATATTAGTGTTGAAATATTATTTACATGATATAATATTAGTTAGTGAATTAGTAAAGAGTAAATTAGTGGGTCAGGCCCACTACTTCAGCTGCTGGTTAGCTTTTAGGTGAAAGTGGAGGGACAGAAAAATCATTATTTTATTCCTAGTGTAATAAAAATAAAAAAAAATAAAAAGGCGCATAGGCAGTTCATTGGCTGCTGCGTTCAAGCAACCATTACAGTGGAAGATATCTCTTGGGGTTAATCACATTCAGGTACATATTTTTATTTTATCTTTAAAATGTACATAGTACTACTGTGGAGATGTAGATATTTAAGTAAAAATCCTGATGACAAAAAGTCTTAGAGGTGAACCAATGATAACCCTATGATTGTTGATAGTTGTAGAACTGATTGGTGGGTTTTCAGATAAGACAAAATGGGTATTCAAAATGGAAATTAACTTTAGAGATAAGGGTTAAAAACACACCCTAACTATCACTTTTTTTTTTAGTTTCATACCTAAACTATCATAAAGTTGAGAAAATTATCTAAACTATCACTATCTTGTTTGCAAACACACCTGAACTAAATGTGTGAACTCACTCTCCAAAAGACAAGTGAAGCTGAATTTTTCTCAAAAAAATTGTCCACATGGCATAAGTAATGCTACGGTGGCATCTACTTTGAATTAAAAAAAAATTATTAAAAAAACTGTATATTTTTTTTTTAAATCAGCATTTTAAAAAAAAATCTGGTTTTCTAAAAAAGTATGAAAATATATCAAAAAATTTAGAAAATAAAAAAAAATGATTTAAAAAATGGAAAAGTTGATTTGTTTTTTAAATGTGAAAACTAAATAATCAGTTTTCTTATTTATTTTTTAAGAAAAATAACTTTTCCATTTTTAAACTTTTTTTTTCTATAATTTTTGATTTTTTTTACAAAAATTATTATTATTCAGTTTGTTTTTTAAAACAAATAATTTTTTTTTAATTTCCATGTTGGTGCCATTGTGACATTATTTATCCACGTGGACAACACTTAGCAACATTTTTATATAAAATGGAGAGTGTAGATCACATGCCATTCAAGAATAATTTGAGGTGTGTTTTGCAAACTAGCTAGTGATAGTTTAGGTAGTTTTCTCAACCTTCTAGTAGTTTAGGTATGAAACTCAAAAAAAAAAAAAATGAGAGTTGGGGTGTGTTTTTTACCCTTATCTCTTAACTTTACTGCAAGTTCTCCAATTTTTTTCCAACTCGTTCACTGTGTCGTTTTTATTTTTATCTTTGTTTTAGTTTCTTTTCTTTCTATGTTACACAGTATAATAATTATTATTATTATTATTTTGAGACTACAGCATGTGTATATTTTATATAATTATTTATTAGTGGTATTGAGATACAATTTTCATTTTTTAAAAAGAATTATGGAATCAAGGTTTAGGATGTTGGGATTCAGTTCTAAACCTAAAATTATAGGATTAGTTTCCCTAGACTAACTTGGACCATTTATTTATGTTATTGAATAGATTGAGGCTATTGGAGATTGTTTGAAGAGTATTTTGCATTTCAAGAGAGACTGTGTTTTGATTATAAGGCAAGTGAGACTTAAACTCTTAGTTTGCTTGCTTTTCATAAAAAGCATATGTTTTGTGTTGTATGTATGCATTTAAACCATTTAGTTCCTGTGAGTGAGCAAGCATGATCTAAATTGGGTAATTTCAAGTGTCTAAAGTAATGACCGTATGAATCCTTTAGCGTAATTCCGCTTAAGTAGATACTTGCTATAGATTTAAAGTTTAGAATTGGTATTGATTGAATGTTTGTTCCACTTCATCATATCTTCAGAGAGACATACTCTGACAGGCCCTATTGGGTTTGGTTGGAGGTAGATGCAAGAATTTTAAGTGATCCGGGTAAAATGTGGGTAAATAATGCCCACTCCGGAAGATGGGGTAAGACATGGACAAATACATACCGTGTCCCATGAGCATAGATTCATATTCAGTGTATTTCGAGGTAGGTGCAAGAATTATAAGTGACCCAGGTAAGATGTGGGTAAATAATACCCACTCCGGAAGACGGGGTATACGTAAGACATGGACAAATATGTATCGTGTCCCGTGAGCATAGATTCAGATTCAGTGTATTTCAAGGTAGATGCCAGAATTATAAGTGACTCGAGTAAGATGTGGGTAAATAATGCCCACTCCGGAAGACGGGGTAAAACATGGACAAATATGTATTGTGTCCGTGAGCATGATTCAGATTCAGTGCATTTCATGTCTTGCTTGTTTATGCTTCATGATTTCAGCTTCAGCTTCAGTTCTTGTATATATTTAATATTCTTGTACTGTTTAAGTGCTTTTATGCATTATCAGTGATTCCAAAGACTTGCCCCAGGGGTAAGCTGAGAGTGTCGATGATCTTGCTAGGTATTTTAGACTCACGCTTGTTGATATTTGTATGTGTGCAGGTGTGGTTAACGGCGACCAGGTAGCCGATACTTGATCATTCTAGCTTACTTCAGTCCAGTTCAGTCGAGGTGAGCCACCATTAGATCATGGTGCCTTCTTCTTCTTTAGTTGACTTAGTAGTATTCTGAGCTATGTCTCGTACTTTTATATTCAGCCTAGTAGTTTCATGACTTAGACATTTTACGGGGTTTTTGGGCAAACTCAGTATTTGTATTTCGCTTCCGCACTTTTCTTTATATTATGAGAGACATTGGACATTATTCATTTAGAAGCTCGTCTGGTGCCCTGTCACGGCCTGAGTGTCAGATTTGGGTCGTGACACTATACGACTCTGAACATCTGATATGATATAACTGACTAGTCTATGAAACCTCTGACATGAGTCTGACTGCTAAGCTATTTACCGGGACAAGGCCTCCGGCATACCTTAACTGCAAAACTAACATGAAATATAAATACTGACTAAACTCTGAATAAGATGGGGCTCACTAAAAAGCTGATACGAGTAGTGTCCTAACGAGTTGATCCGTCATCCTGTAAATCTGCATCGTGAAATGTAGGTCCCCGGGCAAATAAAGGGGGACATCAGTACATTTGAATTGTACTGGTATGTAAAGCAACTGAATGGAATAAGCATGACACATGGAAATACTAGAACTGAAACTGTATCTATAAGCTGAACATGAACCTGAGTATCATCTGACATATATATATATATATATATATATATATATGTGTGTGTGTGTGTGTGTGTGTGTGTGTGTGTGTGTGTGTGTATAAAACAAGGGTAAAAGCATTTATAGTTGGGAGAGCATTAATATAACCGACAACCTGAATCACCAGTGGATACGTGGAGTCTGGTACCTGGCCCGATCAGCATATCAATCTCATACCTTGCCAGGGGTATGAGACATAAACATGACATGAAAGGATCCAACCAATAAAACATGAAGGAATCGTCCTAACTGGGCAGAGCAATCCTTATCCTACGGTAGCAAGCGTAGTTTCAGGCTATCTGAGCCTTCTTGGTAATTTGTGCAACTCCCAAAAACATGAACATGAAAATATGTGGCATCTGAGCCCATGATTTTCTTAAACACGAGTTATAGACATGAATTGTAAGTATAATATAACATGAATACATAATTACATAACATACTTGTATGAAAACATGGAAACATGCAGGATTTTCATGAAAATAAGCATAATAGTTCATATCTTGCATTTAAGAACCATGGAATGCAAAGTATGAGTTTTCATGGATTATGGACAGATTCTCAATAACCAAAATGGAATATCAAGAACACAATAACGAATTATTAATACAAACATGGTATATCATGATACATATACTTAAGGTTATCATGAACATATCTAGAACCCTAGTTTTTGGTGAACTTTCATATAATCATGGAAGAATGTGGCGTGGGGAAGAATAATGATGTTTCCACACGTAGATAGAAACCTTAATACCTTAATCTCTCCACAATACCTGATAAAGTTCGTGTCTTGAAGAAGAAATCCAAAAGCCTGAATCTTATCCCTTAAATTCGGGTTTTCTTGGAAATCCTAGGTTAGGAACAATGATTTCCTTATTAGATTACATGAATACATGTTAGAATTGACTTGGAATGGCTTACCTTAATGTCTTGGATTGATGGGAGAAGAGGAATTTCGTTCTAGTGCTTAAAGGAATGAAAAATAGAATTAGAAGACTAAGCTGGTGTATTTATACTTAACTGCGTCTGGAGAATTAATGACCATAAATACAGTTCGTATTTTGAGATACGGTCCGTATTTATGGACCGTATATTCTCATGGAACAAAAACATAATGTAGGGGTGATTTTCTCACTAAATACGGTCCATATATACGGACCGTATATTTGGTCGTTATTTAGTCATGGCAATTTCCAGTGAGCCCACTTCTCTGCGACCATTCAGAAATGGCCATAGAACTTTGTATGAATATCCTTTTGAGCTCCATAATATACCGTTAGAAAGATATTTCAAAGGACTACAACTTTCATTAAGGAAATTTTCCCAAATTCCCAATTAATAAAGGGGTTATAGTCTCTTGAAGTAATACCTTCTGCAAACTCACTTGAAAACATGCTCCGTAGAGTGGCTTCCGACTTTGCTTTGTCCAAAGACTCTTCTTATGACTTGATTAGTTTTCAAAACACTTCCTATACTCCTCATATTAGTTCTATTATACCCCCGTCTTACGAGTCGAAGTCTAGCCCGAATGCACGAGGTGTTACAGATTAATGAGATGATCTATAGACACACAAATAACTGAAGTTTTTTAGACCACAAGTTTTAAAACTCTTTTTCTTTCTTAAACTTCGTGTCACTCAAATACCTTTACATAAATTTAGACGCAAGAAATATTATTTATAAATAATAAATTTCAAAAGTCCCTAAACATAGTTGATAATAAAAACTATTATTTACAATAACTAACATATTATTTACAAACAACATATACGCAGGGTAGCCCGGTACACAAAGCATTCTGAATTAGCAGGGTCTGGAGAAGGACCGCACCCCAAAGGATGTGATGTAAACAACCTACTCTAATGCAAGAATTAGTGGCTGCTTCGACGGCTCAAACTTGTGACCTATAGGTCACACGGAGATAACTTTACTGTTGCTTCAAGACTTCCCTTCACGAACGACATATACAGAAAAGTTTCTCTATGCATGAAATTCCTAAATACAACAAATTTTTCTTACAATAGTTATATGTTCGCGCGGATAAATTTACTAGTATAGAGATATGGGTAAGTGATTAAGGCCAAGGAATGCTTAAATGTAAAGAAAGATATAAATGAGAGCATTACGTAAATGCTTGAAGATAGATAGAAGGTAGTAGTAAAATGAACAAAATTACGTGATTGATGGTAGAAATAAATAAAAAGAGATAACGACGGGCTATTAAATGCTTAAATGTAAAGAAGATATAAACGAAAGCAGTACGTAAATGCTTGAATATAGATAAAAGTTAGTAGTAAAATGAACCAAATTAAATCACGTGATTGATAATGGAATTAAATAACAAGAGATAATGATGGGTTGTTAGATTAAATGTAAAGAAAGACATGGACGAAATCGATACGTAAATGCTTGAAGATAGATATAAGATAGTAGTAAAATGAACAAAATCATGTGATTGATAATGGAATAAAATAACAATGGATAATGATGGGTTGTTAGAGGCTTAAATGTAAAGAAAGATATAAACGAAAGCGATACGTAAATGAAGATAGGTAGTAGTAAATTTGTCATGTGCCCACTTTGGCTCAAATTAGGACATCTCTACTCTCAAGTCTCAACCACCTTCAATTGCATGAGTCGCACTCTCAATTTTTGAGTTTTGACATATATTTTAGTTCGAGTTTCAAGTGATTATATCAAATAAGAGAAAATCGAGTCCTCAAAAAAGAGGGAGAGGATTGAGTCGTGAAATTAAGATGAAACTTATGTTGTTTAACTTTGTTTTCATTATTTAATAATATTTACACACATATATAGATAATGGATAATATATTAAAAAAATCCTGATGGAAATTGGGAAGTTCAAGATGAAATCAACGTCATACTTTTGTTCTACAAGAAACTAAACATTTTGAATTCCCAGATTTTCCTCCAAACCCAATTCCCAAAGAAGAACTGGATCTCGTTTTCAAACCCCTCTGTAGACTTTAATTTCTCATGCACATGATGAACATTGCACATTATATCTTAGTATTCCTCATTTATTTAGTTCTGACAACATTTACTCTCCTGTCTAACCTCGTTAATTTCTTCCCAATTCATCCAAGGACCACCCCTCCAAAGCTAATAACTTTCTTCGTTCATTTTCAGCTACACATAAGTCATAACAACTCACACACAAAAAAAAAAATAAAAAAATGTCCATATCTAACTCACCTGTAGATTCTTCAATTAGCCTGGGATACGGTATCGCCATTGCCATTGGCATATTAATTCTCATTTCACTCATCATATTTGCTTCCTATGCTTGTCTTCGTTTCAAATTAGCTGGAAATTTTAGTACACCTTCGTCATCTTCCAATGTGACTAATAATAGTTACATTTATAGCTACTTCCTCGGATTGGATCGACCTGTGATAGAGTCATTCCCTAAAGTAGTGTTAGGTGAAAGCAAGAGATTGCCTAGCCCCATTAGTGATTCAAGTACATGTGCTATATGCTTGTGTGAATATTGTGCTAAGGATTCAGTTCGTTGTATACCAGAATGTCATCACTGTTTCCACGTGCATTGTGTCGATGAATGGTTGAGGAAGAGTGGGACTTGTCCGATTTGTAGAAGCTCTCCTGCTTCTCCATTAACGCCGCCTGCGGCCACTACTTCTCTTGCGCAATTGGCTTATTATCAGAGATGATGTTGCGGCGGTGTTAATGGAGTACGTTAGAATTTGTATAGAAGTTCTTCTTTTGAATTCACTCTTTCTTAGTTTTCTTATTAGTATTACAATTTGTGTGGAATGATCTGGTTTTCAAGTTTTGTGTAGAAAATTTTAATTTCTCATTGCTAGTTTCCAGGTCCACCTTTTTATCTTTGGCTTTGGTGTATACTTAACACAAGCATTAAGTCAAGAGTAGCAATACTGAATTTCAAAAGTATTATGGAGGCTACAATAGTTAGATGGTCTATTGGGAACGGGCTCTACCTGCAAAAGGTAGGGAAAAGGTCTGCATACACACTATCTTCTCCAAATCCACTTGTGGAATTACACTTGTATGTTGTTGTAATAGAGGTTACAACAACATACCCAGTATATTCCCACCAGGTAGGTCTGGGGAAGGTACAGTGTACGCAGGGACCTTGCCCTTACCTTGTGAAGGTGGAGATGCTGTTTTCGATAGACCCTCCGCTCAAGATAGGGAGGGAGGCTGTAACAAAGGTTTCAATCTACATAAATCTATTTTATGAGGAATAGAAGATTGAGTAAGAATATACGTGATCAATAGCAGAGGCGGAGCCAGAATTTGAAGCTTGTGGGTTCGGATTTCTAATTCTTCAAAGTTACTGGTTCTAAATTAATAATTTGTACATATTTGACAAAAAAATTAATATAAATATATAGTTCAGACCAAAGCTATTGGGTTCGGCCGAACCCACGCTCGAAGGGCTAGCTCCGCCCCTGATTAATAGTACATGGATTAAAATATCTCAAATGTCCATTACAACTTTCATCCATTAAACAATCTTTACTAAACAATAGCAAACAAAACAGATATTCTGCATTATACAAGAAATACTACTCATATACTAATCCTTATTACAATCAACGCATTATTAATTCATGCAGTACTAATCTTCACATTATCATTCATGCATAACTTATCTTTGAACCAAACTGACCAAATTGGAAGCAAACTTAATAGTTTCTTAATTCAACGGACTGTGAAGGTAAGCCCTGAGCCTCCTAATTTTTCTTCCATAACATTAGTAAGTCTCTCAAACATGGAAGGGGTAAAATAATTCACCCAATCTCCAATCTCAGCTTTCCTGAACAAATCTCTGTTTTCATAGTTTGAAATTGCTCCTTTCCCTTTCTTATTCACTTGTAAATCTTTCATGTTCTGGAAACTACAAAGACTTGATATATCTTCAATCATTCCTCCCTTTTCCTCTTCCTCTGTAAAAGGAAACCCCAAAAACTCAGCTAATTTCTTCAATTGGCCACACATATCTACTTTCATGTCTTCATATTTCAAGAACAAGACTTTATCTGGCCTTTCTAAGCTTTCTTTCCAGTAACCCAACATATGTTCCCAGTAAGGACCAAACCCTATAACTCCCCTGCAATACAAATCAAATGCTTCCTCAAAAGGAAGAGGGCTCAGAGATTCAGGCCTGATTTTGCCAAGGTAGTGCCAAATTGAAACAAAGGTATCAAAAGGGTTCCTGCAAATGTACACAATTTTGCAATTTGTGGTATTAACTGAATCAGGTAGTGCCACGAAAGGGACGTGGGTGGCAACAAGTCGTGGAGAAGAAAGCAGGGAAAGATCAGGGAGGCGATTACAATCGGCGTAAAGTTTGTATTCTAGGAAAGGTACAAGTTCATGAGGATTCTGAGTGAGCAAAGGATGATGAAGGTTCTTTGGTTGAACACTGAATTTGTTCCGGTTTACGATGGCGAATGTGAGTGCTTTTAGCCAAGTGGTGCCCGATTTTGGTATGCTGGCAAGGATAAGGTCACTATCTTGAGCTTTAAAGTGATTTTGTGTCGAAATTATGGCTCGGATTTCTTGGGGTTGACACCAAAAGCCTTGAAATAGGAAGAGATTGGGTGTTCTCCAGCCTTTTTCTTTGGGAAGAGAAGTGAGAAACTCATCAAGCTCTTCACTGAGAGTTTCTTCTTGTTTTGGTTTTCCATTCTTGGATTGGGTTTTGAGGAGAGAGGTGATATATGTCATTTTTTGAGTGTTGCTTAGCTGATCAGTGAGTGATGGGAAGGATTTGATTTGCATCAGAAAGTTAGAGCCTCGCAATTATAAATAGCAAAAGTAGTCCTCACTCTTTGTTCTCAACGTGATATGCATGAAAAACATGGCAGACTGGGAAACCGAAAAAACTACAGGAGCAGGGGTTGTTGGAGTCGTGTTCAGCCTTTTGGATACAAAATCTATCTTTGTTAGGAATGTTTTGCCTCTAGTGTGTGACTTTTCGGCGCGTGAATTCAAATCAAAATGTTGAAATAATAATTTAAAATTGTAGAAAATTAAATTTGATTAGGATTCAGTTTTTTAATTCATGTCCAGTTAGGATTTATAGTCAAATTAATATATGAATAGGCTTTCCTGTTTTGAGTTAAAGTAGGTTTCATATAGTATTATAGGGATAAGGCATCAATACCCCCCTCACCTAGTAGCGTTTTTGCTACGACACACCTTACCTAATGTTTGGTCCTATCACCCCCCTAAACTATTTAAAACCGTAATTTTTTACCCCCTAAACGCTGATGTCCACTCTCATATGGTAGAGAGTGACATACACTCTCCTTGCCAGATGTGCATTTATTTATTTTCTTTTTTAAAAAAAAATTCAGCTTACGTGTCAATTTTCAAGAATAAAAAAATAAAAAACTGATTTTCTTTTAAAAAATTTATTTTTAAAACCCGTTTTTAAAAAAAAAAAAAAAAAAAAAAAAAACTAAAAACGCGAATTAAAAAATTGAATTTTCTTAAAAAAAATATTTTTCAAACCCGTTTTTAAAAAAAAAAAAAAAAAACTGCAAACGCGAATTAAAAAACTGATTTTTCTTTTAAAAAATTTATTTTTAAAACCCATTTTAAAAAAAAAAAAAAAAAAAACTGAAAACGCGAATTAAAAAATTGAATTTTCTTTAAAAAAATAAATTTAAAACCCTTTTTTTAAAAAATAAATTGAAATTTTGATTTTTTTTAAAACCCATATGTTTTTTGAAAAAAAAAAAACTGAAAACACGAATTAAAAAACTGATTTTTCTTTTAAAAAATTTATTTTTAAAACCCGTTTTTTTAAAAAAAAAAAAAACTGAAAACTCGAATTAAAAAACTGAATTTCTTTAAAAAAAAAAATTTAAAACCCTTTTTTTAAAAAAAAATTGAATTTTTTTTTAAAAACCCATATGTTTTTTTTAAAAAAAAAAAAAAAAAAAAAACTGAAAACATGAATTTTTTTAAAAATATGGAAAGCTTGATTATTTTTTTTTTAAATGTCTTAAAAGATCTTGATTTTCATGATTTCATTTTCTTAGGACACTTTTATTTTTCAAATAAAAAAAGTGTTTTTCTTGTCAAAATTTGAAAAAAAAAACTGATTTTTTATAAAATTTTGGAAAAAATAATTATTTTTTTAAAATGTGGAAAACCCATTTTTAAAACTAAATTTGGAAAACTACATTTATTTTCATATTTTAAAAAAAAATACAGATTTTTAAGAAAAAAATTAAGTTTTTCCGTTTTTTATGTTTCTCACTCTCTCAAAGAGAGTAAAACACACTCTCCTTGCCACGTCAGCGTTTAGAGGGTAAAATATTACGGTTTTAAATAGTTTAGGGGGGTGATAGGACCAAACATTAGGTAAGGTGTGTCGTAGCAAAAACGCTACTAGGTGATGGGGGTAATGATGCCTTATCCCTAGTATTATATATATGGGTGCTTCTAGCTATGTTCACAAGAAGAGAAAACAAGAGAGATTGTGGAGATTGTAGAGAACGTTCAGAGATTTATGAATTTATAAATAAAATATTTTCCTTCAAATTGATATCAGAACTTCTACGATCGTGGTAGATAATCAAATTGCTTCTGCTGTCGGCGGGCGGCTATAAAACATATATGCCGCCCGTCTGGCTAATGATTATGATGGCAAACGTCGGGCCAATAATATAGGCATGAACAATAATCATGCTGAGAATGATTGAAAAAAATATTGCAGGTTTCAAGAGGTGCAAACAAATTTGCACAAGAGGAAGGAACAATCTTCTCTAGAAATTGGAGAAGTGGGTTAAAAAAAGGGTTTGTGACAAGTGCATCAACGGGGTTGGTGACAAGTGCATCGACGGGTTTGGAGACAAGTGCATCGACGAGGTTGGAGACAAGTGCTTCAACAAAATTGAGTGTTGGTAACAAAGTGCATCAATGGGGTTGTAGACAAGTGTTTCAACAAAATTTGGTATTGGTAACAAGTGCATCAACGGGGTTGCTAATAAGTGTATCAACAGGGTTGAAGACAAGTGCTTCAACAAAAATTGAAGGTTGGTAACAAGTGCATCAACGAGGTTGGAGACAAGTGTTTCAATAAAATTTGAGGTTGGTGATCGACAGCATTTCAACGGGGTTGAAGACAAGTGCTTCGACAAAATAGGAAGATGATGAGTGACGGTTGAAGAGAAAGTGCTTCAACAATTGATGGATTGCAAATAAGTCGCTAAGCAATTTGAAGATGGTGACAATTGGATCAAGAATTAGCTATACAATTTTGAGGAGAGAGGTGATATATGTCATTTTTTGAGTGTTGCTTAGCTGATCAGTGAGTGATGGGAAGGATTTGATTTGCATCAGAAAGTTAGAGCCTCGCAATTATAAATAGCAAAAGTAGTCCTCACTCTTTGTTCTCAACGTGATATGCATGAAAAACATGGCAGACTGGGAAACCGAAAAAACTACAGGAGCAGGGGTTGTTGGAGTCGTGTTCAGCCTTTTGGATACAAAATCTATCTTTGTTAGGAATGTTTTGCCTCTAATGTGTGACTTTTCGGCGCGTGAATTTAAATCAAAATGTTGGAAATAATAATTTAAAATTGTAGAAAATTAAATTTGATCAGGATTCAATTTTTTAATTCATGTCCAGTTAGCATTTATAATCAAATTAATATATGAATAGGCTTTCCTGTTTTGAGTTAAAGTAGGTTTCACATAGTATTATACGGATAAGGCATCAATACCCCTCTCACCTAGTAGTGTTTTTGCTACAACACACCTTACCTAATGTTTGGTCCTATCACCCCCTAAACTATTTAAAACCGTAATTTTTTACCCCCTAAACGCTGATGCCCACTCTCATATGAGAGAGTGACATACACTCTCCTTGCCACATATGCATTTATTTATTTTCTTTTTTTAAAAAAAAAATCAGCTTACGTGTCAATTTTTAAGAATAAAAAAATAAAAAACTGATTTTTCTTTTAAAATATTTATTTTTAAAACCCGTTTTTAAAAAAAAAAAAAAAAAAAAAACTGAAAACGAGAATTAAAAAATTGAATTTTCTTAAAAAAAAAATGAAAACGCGAATTAAAAAACTGATTTTTCTTTTAAAAAAAATATTTTTAAAACCCATTTTAAAAAAAAAAAAAAAACTGAAAACGCGAATTAAAAAATTGAATTTTCTTTAAAAAATAAATTTAAAACCCTTTTTTTTTTTAAATTGAAAATTTGATTATTTTTTTTTAAAAAATAAAACTGAAAGCGCGAATTAAAAAACAGATTTTTAAAAACTGAAAACATGAATTTTTTTTAAAATATGGAAAAATGGATTTGTTAAAAATATGGAAAGCTTGATTATTTTTTTTAAAATGTCTTAAAAGATATTGATTTTCATGATTTCATTTTCTTAGGACACTTTTATTTTTCAAATAAAAAAAGTGTTTTTCTTGTCAAAATTTGAAAAAAAAAACTGATTTTTTATAAAATTTTGAAAAAAATAATTATTTTTTTAAAATGTGGAAAACCCGTTTTTAAAACTAAATTTGGAAAACTACATTTATTTTCATATTTAAAAAAAATACAAATTTTTAAGAAAAAAATTAATTTCTCCCGTTTTTTATGTTTCTCACTCTCTCAAAGAGAGTAAAACACACTCTCCTTGCCACGTCAGCGTTTAGAGGGTAAAATATTACGGTTTTAAATAGTTTAGGGGGGTGATAGGACCAAACATTAGGTAAGGTGTGTCGTAGCAAAAACGCTACTAGGTGATGGGGGTAATGATGCCTTATCCCTAGTATTATATATATGGGTGCTTCTAGCTATGTTCACAAGAAGAGAAAACAAGAGAGATTGTGGAGATTGTAGAGAGCGTTCAGAGATTTATGAATTTATAAATAAAATATTTTCCTTCAAATTGATATCAGAACTTCTACGATCGTGGTAGATAATCAAATTGCTTCTGCTGTCGGCGGGCGGCTATAAAACATATATGCCGCCCGTCTGGCTAATGATTATGATGGCAAACGTCGGGCCAATAATATAGGCATGAACAATAATCATGCTGAGAATGATTGAAAAAAATATTGCAGGTTTCAAGAGGTGCAAACAAATTTGCACAAGAGGAAGGAACAATCTTCTCTAGAAATTGGAGAAGTGGGTTAAAAAAAGGGTTGGTAACAAAGTGCATCAACGGGGTTGGAGACAAGTGTTTCAACAAAATTTGGTATTGGTAACAAGTGCATCAACGGGGTTGCTAACAAGTGTATCAACAGGGTTGAAGACAAGTGCTTCAACAAAAATTGAAGGTTGGTAACAAGTGCATCAACGAGGTTGAAGACAAGTGTTTCAATAAAATTTGGGGTTGGTGATCGACAGCATTTCAACGGGGTTGAAGACAAGTGCTTCGACAAAATAAGAAGATGATGAGTGACGGTTGAAGAGAAAGTGCTTCAACAATTGATGGGTTGGAAATAAGTCGCTCAGCAATTTGAAGATGGTGACAATTGGATCAAGAATTAGCTATACAATTTTGAATTACGGAAGAATGTTGGAAATAATAATTCAAATTTGTAAGAAATCAAATTTGATTAGGATTCAGTATTTTAATTCAGGTTCAGTTAGGATTTATAGTCAAATTAGTATAGAAATAGGCTTTCCTATGTTGAGTTAAAGTAGCTTTCATATAGTATTATAAAGGGAAAATGGTCAAATATACCCCTCTACTTTAGTTTAATGGTTAAATATAGCCTCCGTTAGTCAAAGTAGATAAATATACCCCTTCCGTTAGTCAAAGTAGATAAATATACCCCTTCCATTAAGAAAGTAAACAAATATACCCCTCAGTTGAGAAAATTCCCAATTTCACCATTAATTACCCGATTTAACTTAAAAAAAACCATGCCCGACCCGCAAATTAAATTCTTCCCACCCAAATATACCCACCACCACTACAACCGACCCAACACAACAACTACCACCACTACCGCCACCACTGAATGTGTAAAATGAGAACAATCATTTGTTTGAGAGTTGACTTAAAATACATCCAAAATAGAGTTATTCTCCTTTAAAATCTAAAAAGAATGTCTAGAAAACCAATCACAATAAAGAAGAGAGAATCTATCAACCCCAAATTGACGAAATCGAATTGCATGAAATTCTTCTGTAATATTCTCCTTTCTCTTTCTTTTACCTTTTTCTGTTTTTTCTTTAATCTTTTTATTTCTTTTTTTATTTTGTACTTCCTTGTCTGTTTCCGAGAAAAACGTCAGGACTTCTTTTCATTTTTTCTTTAACTTTTCAATAACTAAGGACTAAGGTGGATAAAAAAAGAGAATGAAGGAAAAATAGTGGTAGAGAAGCTTACCATTGTTGCCGGAACTGTTTAGGGGATAAGGAGGAAGGGGGAGTGCTAAACAGTGGTGGTGGTGGTTGTTGTGTTGGGTCGGTTCTAGTGGTAGTGAGTGTATTTGGGTGGAAAGAATTTAATTTGCGGGTCGGGGCGGGTCGGGCATGAGTTTTTTTAAGTTAAATCGGGTAATTAATGGTGGAATCGGGGATTTTGTCAACTGAGGGGTATATTTGTTTACTTTCTTAATGGAAGGGATATATTTATCTACTTTGACTAACGGAAGGGGTATATTTATCTACTTTAACTAACGGAGGCTATATTTCACCATTAAACTAAAGTAGAGGGATATATTTGACCCTTTTCCCTATTATAAATAGGGGTGCTACTAGCTATTTTCACGACAAGAGAAAATAAGAGAAAACAAGAGAGATTGTGCGGATTGTAGAGAACATTAAGAGATTTATGAGTTTATAAATAAAATATTTTCCTTCACAAAAGAAAACAAATGGCAAAATCCAATTAGTAAACATCAGAGGTAAACAACTTTGTAGTTTGTACTCAACTACTTTAGCTCAACATGTATCCTGCCGACGTGTATATCTCTCAAGAAACGGTTGTTGCTATTGCTATATAGTACCACCACGTTTAAGCCATGCAAAGGGAGAAGAATCCGCAATTGGATATCGCACCATAGGTATTGGCATCGTATCCAAAATTTGAAATTATGAGCTATAGTAAGAAAATATAGTTGCTTCCAGGCTTAATTCATGATATAAAACTAGAAAATTTTAAATTAAGAAAATATAATTTATGTCCTATTTTTCTATTACATAATTAATTTAATTTAATGGTGCATTAATCATTTCTTGTTGATGAGTATTTAAAATTATTAAAGCTTCTCAGTAACATAATTGAATATTTTTTTAAAGAAAATTTTTTTATGACAAAGGAAGTTTGGAAGGAGAATTAGTAACAAAGGGGGCACAAAATTCAATATTCTACGAAGTAACATCATTTAAAGTATGGAAATGATTACGACTCGGTGAGGATCATAAATTGAAAAATATTAGATTTTTTTTGAATTTATGTGCATATAATTTTTTTAATTATAAATGAAAATAATATTTTTGGTATTTGTTAAGTTTTAGCTTCACTCATAAGTTCATGTGGCAAGGTTTATGCAAGTTAAATGTGGCGATTTAAACTTAATTTTAAACAAAATTAAGGAAAAAAAATAAACCCATTAATATGAAACTCAATAATCAATTTAATTCTTCATATATAAATCTCGTGCTTAAAAATATTCATTTTGAGTTAATCAAACAAGAGTTTTTAAAGATAAAAAATATCTTGACTGATAATACTACTTTCATTTTGCAAATTATATGATACCAATTAATAACTTCTACTTTAGTGTTTGTAAAACATCATAGATTTTTCAAAGGCGTGGATAAAATTGTTCACAAAATCTTCTTATGCAGTTCAATAAAATTAGTTTGGAAAAAAAAATCATTACATGAGAATCGCACTTATTCAACACGAATAAAATATGACATCATACAATCCCAAAATTCAAGAAAGTTTGAACTTCTTCAAAATGATAATTGTAATAAATGTTTCTCCATTATTCCCTCCGTCCTAATTTATGTGGCACCGTTTGACTTGGCACAAAGTTTAAGAAATAAAGGAAGAATTTTAAAATTTGTTGTATAAAACAAACCTTAGGCATTTGCGTAGTTATAAATCATTTCATTTAGGGCAGAATGAAAATTTTAAAGTTAAGTTGTTTCACATTATAAAAATGTAACATTCTTTTTGAGACAAACTAAAAAAAAATAAGTGCTACATAAATTTAGACGGATAAACAAAGAGAGAAGAGAAAATCCACAAAAAATCACATCAATTAAAATGGCCCGAGTGGATTGTCTTTAAGACAATGATGAGGAGAAAATGAGAGTTCAAAGGGGAAAAGCAAGATCCAGGTGGAGCAGCCTCATAGGATCACAAAGGAATGTGAGGACGATAAAAATTTGTAGATCGCTGCTTATATATAGTAGTAATTAATTTCATAATTTTAATGCATGTGCAGTTCTCTAAATTTGTCCTTTTTTTCATTTTGGCATCTCAATTAAGTGTTGTTCCTATTGAACCTCTGAACTCATCCTCAAGTGTATCTATCAAACCCTCTGATTTTTATTATAAGCAAAAATTAAACTGTGGTAATAAAGGTGAAGTGATATTTTAGACGTGTGGTAAGCTATTCTTTAGGTCATGGATGTGTCGGTTTCTGCTGGTTCTGCTCTTCCACTGCCAGCTTAATTAAGAGCTTACTCTTTTTTTCCCTCTCACTTGTTGCTAATCTTAGCTAAAAGATTGCATAATTAAATTAGATGATATATTAGTATGTTGCTACATTGAAGATAGAATATCATGTAAGTCAGATTGTATTTGATAGACACGTTTGAGGACGAGTTCAAGGGTTCAATAGGAACAACACTTAGTTAAGGTGCCAAAATGAAAAAAAAAAAAAAAACAAGTTGAGGGGGATGCATATGCATTAAGCCTTTTATTTATGAGTATACTAGTCTCACGAGGCCCGTGCTAAGCCCGGGCCCAACTCCGGATATAAAAAAGTAATATTTTAATTAAAAAAATATAATTTATGTTGGTAATAATTAAACTTCAAATAAGTATATTTTTAATATATAAAAGCAAAACTTTCATTTCACTCCTTTAATATCTTAACTTTTATTTTGACGAAATTATTTACTTCAAATTAAATGCGGAGCCATAATTTGAAATATATGAGTTTCGAATCCTAATTTTTTAAGTTATTTAGTTCTAAATTAATAACTTATACACATTTAATGAACTTTTAAGACAAATACAGAATTTGAACCAAAGTGCTACCGAATCCGATCAAATCGGTAGCTGAGACTCTAATTCCGTCCTACTTCAAACTCATTTTGTGTTTAAAAGATTAATTTTAGTTAACCAAACAAGAGATTTTAAAGATAACCCGACCTTGACTGATAATATTGTCTTCATTTTCAACATTATATGCCATCATTTAACAATTTTTAAAACTATCTGAAAATCATTTTTGTACTAATTTTGGTAAACACATATGAACTCATTAAAGTATAAATATAAAGTAAAAGAAATGCCTACATATGAGTAAAAGAATTTTCAAAAATTCTCAAATTTCATAATACAGATATAAAGTAAAAGAAATGCTTATATAATTTTTTTTTAAAAATAAGCAACACATGAAAAAGAAGAAAACAAAGAACAATAAGAAGCAAGAATATCTAGCGAAGAAATGACTGTTTTTTAGGTTAATAGATAAGATCAATAAAAGAAAGCAATAGGGAAAATAAAGTGCAGCGGATGGGGTTGTTCCTCCTTAATCAGGAGTCTCGGGTTCGAGCCTGGGTATGAAAAAATCCTTGGTAGGAAGCGTTTTCCCCGATTGGGCCCTATGCGACGCGAATCTAGATTAGACGAGCTCCATTACGGGTATCGGATAACGGATAGAAAATAGGTAAATAAGGCAGAATGTTAGACAGCTTTTAAAAAGTACATCATAAGAACAAAAAATAAATTTGACTTGAAAAATTATAGACAGCTTTTAAAAAGTACATCATAAGAACAAAAAATAAATTTGACTTTAAAAAATAAGATCAGGACCTAAAAATAATTAATTGAAAAGTTTGACATTTTCTGGAAAAAAATTGTGAGGACTACAAAAATCTTATTTGTTGCCCCTTATATATAGTAGAAGTAATAATTAAATCAATTCCTCAAATGGTCATTGGACTTGCAGAGAAATCTCACAAAAGTAACTTATGAATTTTTTTGGATAATAAGGTCATCAAACTATGTCATTATTTCCAATAAAGTAAACCATTTCATTTTTAGACATAAGACCCCTTAACCTAATTTTTAAATTAACAAATTCATTTGAATATTTCTACTTTATTTTCCGAATATGAAAAATATTAATTCGAACAAAAGTTTCAGAATATTGCAAAATTGTGTCAAGTAACCAATAAAAAGATACGGTTGAATGATAGTAAAACTGAGCACAGTACTACTGTAGATTTTTTAACTGACTGTAAATAATTTTCCTTGATATATAAAATTTAAATTATCAAAAATAATATTTACTAGTTTTATGTTCTTGGAGATGAACTTGTAATATTGTAATTCTATTTAAGTTTTATAAATAAGTGGATTACAATTAATTTAAAAATATTTTATACGACTAATTGTAAAACTGAACAAAAAATGTTTTATTATTTTGATTGTATTATATTAAGTTTTAGGAAGCATAAATACAGCTAATTGTAAAAAATGTTTTTATTTTTACAAAGTAGTTATCCAACAAAAAAAATTCCTTGAGAAAATTTATCCAAATATTCTACCAATAAAGCAAGTTTATTCTAATTCTTACAAACTGGTAATAATAACACGCATCATGCATCTACATAACGTCTCATGTGTCTCAATTATGTCCAAGCACTTCCATTCAGTAAAATGTCTAACTTCTGTATTTGAGCAATATAAAAAAATCAAAATAGTTCTAAATAAGCTGATATAACAAAGAAAGCCTTATAGCATACTTAAATGGTTATATTGTTGTATTCTTATAGCTTGAAATATTATGTTGAATATTTCTATTTTATTATTAAAATATGAAAAATATTAAATTGAACAAGAATTTTAGAGTATCGAAAAATTGTGCCTAAGTAATAGATTTTATAATTTATATATGGGTTAAGGGGGTCTTACGTCTAAAAATGGAATGGTTTACTTTATTAGAAATAATAATATAGTTTTATGACCTTATTATTCAAAAAAATTTAAAAGTTATTTTTATGGAATTTCTTTAGAAGTTCAATAACCATGTGAGGAATTGACTCTAATAAAATTCTTAATACGCATACGAAATTTGGACACGTGAATTTACATAGGTTACACAATACAGCCGCTTCAAGGACACATCCAATGAGCTGTGGTTGTTTGTTTGCGTGGTTGTCCAATTTATTACTCCATCATCCAATCACATTTTACCGACATCCACCAAAACTATTTCAACAAAACCTTTAAGTGACGACGTCACCCTACCCTACAAGATAGACTTTGTGAGTACATGTAACGAAAAACAAAACTCACAAAGTCTATCCAAATAATTGTAAATATCCAAACCACACAAGATAAGAAAGTAACAACCTGTTCGCAATAAATTCTACCAGTAGAAAATAAATAACTATAATCATAAAATAAATGTAAGAAAGAATTATTTTATTAATATTTTTGTGAATACAGCTCTGAATATATCTTTTGATTCTAATCTCCACGTTATTTGCCTTGATTTGAGGGCTAATGTAGTATATTTTCAAAATGAAGGATGAATTTTTGTTGATATGTTGAATCTTGAATGAACTTTGAGCAGCACTTTAAATTATTCTTGAGAAAGACATCTCTCGAACTTTTCTTCGTGTTGAAGATCTTTGGAGAAAGACTAATGTGGATGTCATTGCTCTCCTTTGACTCTAATCAAGAGGCTATGCCACTTTCAAGATCTCTTTTAAGATAGAATATGTGACCCCTTTATATAAATGTGAGTTAAAACTTAGAGTATTTTGATCTTCAAATAATTCTAGCGTACCTTGAGCTTGAAAAACATCAATTGGGCTTTTCTTTTATCAATTTGATGCACTAACCCAAATGAATTTTAAAACATCAATTGGGCTTTTCTTTTATCAATTTGATGCACTAACCCAAATGCAATTTAAAATTCATTTAAGTCATGTAATTATTTTGACTTAAATAATTAACTCAACTTATTAACCAAAATGTCATTCGGTCAACATGTGAATACCTCAGAATTTAATCCAAATTTTGTATGAATTAATTCAACCAAAATTTTGATGTCCACGCAACGAACCATACAAATACTAAACTTGCCTCGGTCTCGTATTGTTTACTCGTGTTTTCTCAAGTGTCGAAAGAACTATACAACTGTCTACTGAAGCTTGCTTTACCCAAATCGTAACATATTAGCTTTGCTTATTGAATTTTTTAATAAAAGAGCATAACAGGGAAAGTTTCTTCCTCAACTAAAATGTCTGGAGCCTAAAGAAAAACCAGGCTCTTTACAGCGTTTCGCTGCTTACATAACTCAAAGTAGCCACGGTTAGTCTCTAATCACACCTACTATACAAGCTTTCGTCAAAACTTAGCCCGATCAGATCAGGTCAATTAACGACCATGCTACAATATCTTGAACGAAAAACGACCATGCTACAATATCTTACATAACTCACGTAAAACAACCATGCTACAATATCTTGAACGAAGCCTAAGAACTAGGACGCGGAGTAGCGCCAATCATTGTTCCACTTCACGAAAAATTTCAGCAGAGTGAAGAATGCGTTGTCTATCCACTAAAAGTAGGGACATGACAACCAGAGGAACCTGATATATTCCACAACGTACCGCCTGAATGCTGTGTTATGTTGGACTCTGTAAAGTCCATTGATGAGCCTTCAGAAACACCAAACTCAACGTTGCTGAACAAAAGGTTGGCCACAGTTCTGTCTACTACATTCGTCCCCGATTCTTTCGTCTCTTCTTCGCTGAACCTGGAAAAATATCGGCATTAATACAAGAATACCAATACACACCAATACACTCCATGATCTAAAGACGACAAGAATTTCATACTGCATTTCCCTCTGGATTATTTAGGTGTTTTTTTTAGCTTCAAATGAACTACCCGCTGTTTTTTTCTGTTGTTCTTTACATTCCCGTCGACAATAGTGAAATGTTGAGCATAAAAAGCACACAAAACAATGAAGCTTTTTACGAAATTTTGAGCATAGAAAGTACAAGAAATAAGGAAGCTTTTAAAAGATTAAGATATAATTCCTCTAATGATCTGCAACACGGCAGATCCCATAGAAATACATACGTTATAGTCTCCCAAATCATGAACCACAACATCATGTGTAACAACTCACTAACAAGCTCTAGACTCTAGTCTATTCCAGCAATGAAATTAATTAATGAGCATGCGCACTTACCACGTAGATTCTTGATCTGGCATAGCTTTCCTACTCTGACATGCATCATGTTTTGAATTATCTGCAAGACGGTATAGAGAATCCCGGAGGCAGATTCTGGTTTCATCTGTCAGCTGTTGGTATCAAGACAAGCACAAATTCAGTAAATACGGCCATATCACTACAAAATTACAAAGATAAGCCAAAACTTAAATCTCCAGTACCTGAGATGTGAGATTTTCGAGGTGCTGTAGGACAGCTTCCTCCATAGATATTTCCTCTTCACTCACTCCATTATTTCCTTTATCATGCTCAAATTTCACGGAAACCTCTGCTTGTTGTGCCTGAGAATAAAATTTCAAGATTTAGACTTTGGAACCTGGATCGGCTAAACAAAATGCGATAAACGTGTATGCATATGTTTCTACTAGTTATCACCACATAGAGATCCAGAATATGTATAGACAACTGCCTAGTTCCTTTATGACGTCTGCCCATGCCCTTTTGGCATCTTCCCAAAAAACCAAAAACCAAACCCAATAACAAGAAGTAATCTCTTCCCCGCCTATCCCGGTCCTCACAACATAAGATAGAGGAGACAACGACTATACTCAAAGACTCCCCCTTTCCTAATACTCAAGAATCCCCCTTTCCTCCCTTCTCCCAAACACACCAACAACCAAAAAATTAAAAATTAAAATAAAGAGCCCCAAGCAAACTTATGCGGTCATTTGAGTTCAACAACAGTTGGTGCATGATCATACTTCATTAGACTGTTCTATCACCTAACAGAAACTAAAATCTAAAAAATCAACACTTTGAGCCAACTCATAAACTGGCACAGAAATGATCTGGACGTCAAAAGATTTTGCCTCGAAAAAAGGATGATATCATGAGAAAGATGGATTCAACCCAACAACCACCTATATGCTTTTTTTCCTCTGTGTTATTCTCATATTGAACTAAAACACTGGGAACCCTGAAATTGTAACAGAACAAACACTTGCTTGTCTTAAGCATTTATAGGCCATGGCATCTGTCTCAACTTGGTCGAATTAGTTTTCGTGATAACAAATGGACAGTTCATTTGTGATCACGAAAACTAATTCTGCTCATAGTTCCCTTGGTATCCAAACATAAGTGACCCCCAGACATGAGGTTTGCACAATTTGACACTGTTACAAGCCCGTCTTTAATGCAGGGACGGACCTCCATAGATCAGAACAAGGGGCAGCTGCTTCAAGCTCACTTCCCCAGGAAAGAGAAAATTCAAATTTTGTGTTCTTCTAGAGATTTTTAAGATATTCTGATTTTTTACCTTCAAATTTTAGTTCAACCCTCAAAAATCATGCAAGGTTCGCCCCTGCTTGAATGCAAGTGAAATATTCCCAAAATTTCCTTCCACTGAAAAGCATGAGACGTACCCTGGATTGTTCCCTGCCTCAATGCAAAACTAAAACTCCAAGTGAGCCAAGAATCCTTTCATGTAAGACATCATAATAAACTGAAACTCACTATAATACACGGACCAATTAACTTATCGGTTTGTCCATCTAGATAGTCTGAGCTCTCAGATGACATAATATTGATGCAGTGAAGTCTTAAGTTCTTCTGGGGTTGATGATTCTTGAAAATTCAAGCCCTTCAGAAACAAAATGAACAAAAGTATCACCTTTTTCAGCAAATAAGAATTGTTATCTTCTTGACTCTCCCAATCCACTGGTGAAGTAAAAGCATGTGCAGAGAAATATTTGGCAGTACCAGCACAACTGTTACTTCTCATATGCTCTAGATTTGAATGTTCATCTCTTGCTTGATCATCATCCAGCAGCATGCTGCACCGATCATCTGTTGATAATTCAGATGACTCATCAGATGCATCCATTCCGGTTGGACAGTCTTCGAGTAAGGAACTTCTGCATAATAGAGTATAAAAACTCATATCAGACATTTGAGAAAAATAATATTCCCTCAGTCCCAATTCATGTCACAGTGTGTTTGACTGGGCACAGAGTTTGAAAGGAAAAAAAAAAAGGGGGGGACTTTTAAACCTTGTGGCCTAAAACAAGACCGAGAAATTTCTGTGGCTATAAATAATTTTCTTACAGGTAAAACGGGAAGTTCAAATTGTAACTGAATAGAAAAATATCATTCTTTTTGGGACTAACTAAAAAGGAAAGAGTGTCACATAAATTGGAACTGAGGAGTAGATAAACATCTAAGCCTGATATGGCATACTGACTACCCAGATTCTCCCAACCAATTCCACATCTATATATGAAATAATTCAATAATAGAATCAGAGTTAGAGATTTACAGGAATGCATCATCCAACTGATCGATCGAGGCCATGTTATCAAGATGGAAATCAAACTGCTCAGGTGGATATGAGGACCATTGGTCCATATCATAGTATGAATCTTGGCTAGCCTCATTATCAAAAGGCTCCTCGCTAATTCCAAAGTGTTTCATGTCATTAGCTAGGCCATTCCCGGTCACTTTACAGTCTTTAGCTCCAACGTATGACCTTATATTGTTCCTTTTCATTTCTGACTTGAAATTACCAAATGGTGTTGAGTCACAGTACTGTGACCAGCTATCAGAAGATGGTGAAAAACCATCGAAGCCTTTAGGACCAACAAGATCACCATCATCAACTCGAGAAAACCCCTCCATAAGATTAACCTGGTAGAATAGCAATCAAATATTAATATATAGATCCACACAGCAGCTACAAAGATTTGAGAAATCATAATAGAACACAACTGAAAAAGCTTAATGACCCCAAGCTTGATACAAGTTACTCATCTCATTTCTCATCTGTAGATAAATGGAATTTCAATATACACAAATCCCTTGACATAAATCTTAACACAACTAAACACAATTACAAGCTAATTGTAAAGTTCTAAAACAGACATAGAGAAACTTTCATCTCAAATTTCAATTACAAGATATTGCAAATTTTAAGATCTAGACCCCCATACAGAGATTTTAGCCACACACAAAAAAAAAAAAAAAAAAAAAAAGGTACACAAATAGAGAGAGTTAGACAGATAGTGGTAACTTTTACCCACTTTAGATTTCAGAAAATAATTTCAGAGCTGCTCATGAAGTTCCAATAACATCAAAGATAATATAAAACAAAACTGATCAACACACATCAACCATAAATTTTATAGAACAAACTCATAAGCAGATCAGAACCCAAGATTAAAGTCTCTGTCTTTCTTCTTTTCTTGAAAACAAAAGCTTATCTCCAATTTTTTAAACAAAAACCACAATAAACAAACTTCAAAGAAATAAGCAGCAGATAGATGTACTTATCAATTTCATCCATTTTCTTTCTCTATAACTGAAAAAAATCAACTTTAAACCACTAAAACCAGCTCAAGAATCAACCTCAACAAATCCATATTTACCTACTCAAACTCCAAAATCACACATATAAACTTAAAAACAAAAAATAAAACTTACCCTTGAGGAAACTGCAAGAAAATGAGGAAGAAAACTTTCCCAAAATAGCACAAAGATGGAGGAAAGCAAAGGTGAAACAAAGATAGGATTTTTCTGTTTTAGCTTAGGAGAATGTTGAAGTTTGAAGAAAATTATATGCGTTGGAAGGGAGTATATATATATTTTTGCTTTTTTGCAATATTAGTACTTACCAATTACTAGGAAACAGAGGGGTGCAAGTGGCATTGTAAATTGCCATGGCTATAAATTTATCTACTTCTTTATCGTACAATATATTATCCTTTAATCCTGTCCATGCAAAAGAAATGTCCTTTTCAAAAGACTATAATACCCTTGCGTAACAATAAAGGTTGCAAAGACAATCCACTTGACTGAAATATTTTAAATAAATTTAAAAATTACAAAGAGTAAGAAGTGTATTTAATAAACATAATTTGGATAATCAAAAAAATATATATATAAACATAAATTAAAGGAATATTATTTTCTCATATAGGCCCACCCCTAAGACAGCAAGTGGGTGTTGAAGGGCAAAATTGGAAGTAGGTGCCACGTGGACCAATGAGGTGTGAGATTTAGATGGAAGAATATGAGCCTGGCGGTCCAAAGCAAAGGATTGTGAGCCACAAAACAAAGAAGCGTTAGATTACATTATCAATTCTGTGGTTGCGTGGCTTGGGAAAAGAAGGCCCACGTAACAAATTCTTTACACGTGGCGGTTAATTAGGAGCCCTGTCAGAGGTGGGTGGAATAACTAATCTTGCCCAATCATGTCATTCCTCAAAGGGAAATTTGGGAAAAGAGAAAACTTAAAGAGGAAGAGAACACGAGGGACCTTTGACGAATTTAGAGATTGTTCGACTATTTTTGGAAATACGTGATCCTGATTGATCGGACATAATTTTACTTCGAAATAATTAAGGTTTTAGATTTAAAATAATTAATACTTACAAAATTAGGAAGATACTGATTTTTTTTAAAAAAAAAAATTGCCCTCGACACATACCTAATCAATGTACGAATTTATTGATAATTATGTGAACCTAAAAAGAAAAAGAAAAAAATCATAACTAAGGATATTATAGTCAAAACCCCTCTTAATTTGTAGGAATAAGTGAATTTCTTAATGTGCGTGATCAAGCTTAAAACATCAATTATTTTAGACTGGAGGGAGTAATAAATTAATTGTGTTTTGAATTCTGCAATTTAAGTTAATAATTTATTTTCCGAAAAGCTAAAAGTGTCTATTTTAAAGAATTAAGGTATTTGACCAAACTTTTAAGAAAAAAATATATTTTTAAGTAGTAGCAGAAGCTGAATAAAATAACTTTTCTCAGAAGCATTTTTGAAATCTTGACCAAGCATAACTCTAATATTGGCAAAAACATTTTGAAATTGATAAGTCAAACACAAACTGCTACTCTCCAAATTACTTTTTCTAAATGTACTTCTGACAAAAACCACTTACAAAATAAATAAATTTTGAAAGTTTGGCTAAACCGATTATAGATACGTATATAAGAAAAATTTAACTTAAACATGTAAGGTAAAGACACCATAAGGGAGTTCATTAAATAAAATGATATGAAATGCTGAAATCAGAAACTTGTTTTAAGTATAAGGAGGTCATTTTTCTTTAAAACAGACTCAAAAAAAGTAAGATTTCTTTAAAACAAACTAAAAAAAAAAAATCAAGTGAATTTGAACTCAGTAACGACATTCGGCCAATGCACTTGGGTTGAGGTGCTAGGCTCCACTGCTATTCGATCATTTTATAGAGTATGAATGGATCCAAATATAAATTTGTTTTGTTCCTACGAAGCATTTTTCTGCATAGCTTGGCACTATGCTATCTAATCATCTTGCAGTATGGACGACTAAAATATAGTTAAAGCTCCAACTCTGGTTCCTTCTTCTTGATATTTATCTTCTACCAGTTAAAAGTCTATGAATATAATATTAAATTTACAGCATTTAATTAAGGAAAAGCATAAATCTATTGGCCCTTCATCCATATTAAAGCTGTTTTAGGCTAAAGCTACGGAGAACCGGGCATTCCATGTTCAAAGTGTATCTAAGGACATATCACTAAGAACATGATAATTCGTCGTTTGCAGCATATCTATATATAATATAAAGCTAGGCATAGATAAGGTAATGTGACACCTCTCTATGGCCAGTTTTACTATTTATCTTTTTTGTGGTTTTTTTGGCTTTTTATCTTATTTTTTGTAATAAAAATATTAATATATCAAAGAAAACTTCCATTTAAGATTGACATTTATGTTGTCAAATATCGTGTTCCTCCAAAAGAGTGGATCAGTTGCAACAATTAATTCTAATGACGGACGCAATTTGAATGGGCAATTTCCTGATTATGGCCTTATTGGAAGGTTACAACATTGAATGTAAATATGTAATGATAGCTATTAAAGTAGTAACAAAGCAATACATTGCCTCTTCACAACCAATCCTTTACGCATTTTCCTCTTCATAGTGGAACAATGCGGATCGATATTGCAAGATCGGAGCATCTCCCAAATATTTTCTCTTTTGGGCCATGGTGGAACCTCGATAATTTTGTGATTCAATTATGTTTGTTTCCGCAAGTGTGATTCATTTCTCTCTCACACTCTGTCAACCGGCGAATTTATGTAGTTTATGATGGTAAGTTTGCATATTCGTAAGATGTCAAATAAACCCAAATTTAGCATGCATTTTTCTTAATTTGAAGGCCATGATGGAATCTGCGAGTGCGTGTATAGTATTATTTACTTTTGTACACACTATTAGTTATGTTTTTAATTTTCCACCCGGTATCCGATATCCGCATTAGAGCCTGATTATATTCGAATTCCCGGCGCCTAGGGCCTCATTCGGGGGAAGCGTTCCCTACCAAGATTTTTCCATACCCATGGTTCGAACCCGAAACCTCTGATTAAGGAGGAGTAGCCCCATCCGCTACACCACATCCTTTGGTGGTTGCTTCGTCTTCAGTAAGGTAATTGAGACTCTCCCATACAATTTTGGAGTAATTGTTATTTATTTTGTATTAATAAAACATTCATTTATCTTGTCTTTTATGGCATCAAACCTTTTTTTATTCAATACTTCTAATTTAGCACTTATATAATATTTTGGTTGGTAACATTAGCTGGGGTAATATACGTGCATCCTGCTTAAAGAAGTATTAAATTAGGCAAAGCGATGTGACACCTTTCTATGATCCGTTTTACTATTTATCTTTTTTATTTTTTTATTTTTAGGCTTTTCACCTAATTTTTGTAAAAAATATATATATTCATGAGATTACACCATATGCATTCACCATCTCACTTTTTCACATATCAAATCCAAATCTTATGCAATATGCATTAGCAAAAATGGGTCAGATAAAACAGACATGAACAGAGCTAGAGAATCAAGGCATTAACAATTCAAGCCATTGGTAATTTCAAGGAATCAACATTGTACCATATTAGCTCTTCATTCATTCTTCGAGTCACCAAACGTCAATCAAATGGACTTAACAAAAGGAATCTGTTATAACCCATATTTCCGTACATTGGGACGTTTTAAAATAAACGCGACAAGTTAAAGACGAGACAATCTCAAGATACGAAGTAGAGACTTTAACTTCCGGTTTCGTTTCAAGTCACAATTTAACTACAAATTTCGTTTGGCATTGAAATATTAATGGAAAATTGGGATTAAACTAATCATAATTGGATTATTAAGTGGGATTGGGAACAAAAAAAAAATCAGTCCATTATTTAAAGCCATGTTTGGCCGTGTAGAATAATGGAATGGTCAAAGATTCTTAACCCAAGTTAGTGTGGTACACATGGCCAAAACATGGAGTGAATACATAATGTAAAAAAATCTGATTCACAATCAACTCACTACATCATTTTCAACATTTACAAGTTAAGGACATATAGAGAGAGAGAGAGAAGCTCTCGGCCATGGCTGGCCGAGAATGAGCTCCAAGTTTTGCTCCAAAAAAAATCAGTTTCTTCATCAATTCAACTCCTTACCAAGTGCATAAGAAAGTGTAGTAGTTGTTGGAAGGAAACAAGGAGGGGTAGCATTTCAATAGTGTTGAAGATTCGGCTAAGGTTGAAGAACAAGTTGTAAGGTAAGAATGCTTATTGTTCTTGTGTTGCATGATGATTTGAATGTATAGTTCATACATGTTGTTGTTGGATTGTTGTTGTGGTTGAAGTAGGGGGTGAGCCGTGAGCTTGGTGAAGCCATGGTTGGTTTCATTTTGCATGTATTGTTGATGAATTGAATGTGTGTCAACATATGGAAATGAACAAAGATTGTAGAAGTTGGTTTATGATGTTGCAAGTTGGTATTGGACTGTTTTTCTTAAAATTTAAATGAGCCGTGTGTTGTAGACTTTAATGGAATCATGTTTAATCTTCTTGTACATGTATTGGAAATGGATTGAATGTGTTGTAGTATGGATAAATGGATGAAAATCATGAAGTTGTTGTAGTTGTGTTGAAGCCGTGTGAGGGGACTATTTTAGGGGGATTTAGGGACTGTTTTGTGTCACATTTTGATTGTTGTTGTTATGGACATTGTGGTGTATTGTACGCATGTTGAAAATGTGAATTTAGGTGTTAAAGAAATGAATTATGTTGAAGTATACAAGCAGTCCAAAACCGTGGACTGTTTTAGTGTTAAAAGTGAATTTGTGTATGTTGAGTGTTGAATGTTGTTATGAACATATAGTGAAAGTGAAGTTTAATGATTCAAGTTAAAATTGAAATGGTTTGTGGGCTGTTGTAAGAATGAAAATGATGCTAAAACAGTTCAAAGAATCCTAAAGGTAATGTTGTTAAATGTGTTGTTGTCGTTGTAAAGTTATAGTGTCGACAATGTAGCTATTTGCGTACGAATTTGGTGATATATTTATCGTGTGACTGCTGGTCGTATTTTACTGAAATTATATGAAACGAAGACATGAAATAATGTGTAAGAATCATATGTGGTTTGCTTGGTATGTTGGTAAACGTTTGCAAGAATTCCGGGCACCTTTATGTTGTTGGTTAGGGACTGTTTTGGGCGTGTTGTTGATTAGGGACTGTTTTGGACATGTTGTCTTCTTTAAATTGGAAAGACTAATGATAGTTAAGAATATATATATTGTATTACGTTGTTTGGGTTGTTGTAAAGTTGTTACACGAAAACGTTAAGGCTACGGATTATTAGGAGTAACTTGAGAATGTAGTAGCCGTATGTGAATCGTTATGGAATGTTGTGAATGTGGGCTATTTGGAATGTTATGTGGGCTGTCCGGATTAGTATTGAACATATGATTATTGATGTTGGATTGGTTGTATGTAGTTGGTTTGAATGCGAACGAAACGTCGTCTAAATGTTTGAAAGGGATTGTTAACGCTAAAATACATATTGAATTCCCTCGTAGACTAATTCTAGCTCTTGATATCTTGATATAGGATAAGTACTATTGGGCAGCAAGTACAAGTTATAATACGACTAAACGCTAAAGGTATGTAAAGCCCAATCCTTCTTTCTTTTGGCATGCCTTAGTTTTCGATAGGCTAGATTATAAGCCTTGAGGAAAATTCGAAGATTCGAAATCCGAGCATGTTATGATCCTTATATATTCCTTGGCACTCTTATGTATGATTTGATGAAATATGAACCATTATGTCTTTGAAATAATCGCTTTCCGAACCTTGCATAGAAAGGTTTCGCTTTAAAGAATTTCGTAATTTTTGAATGCCATATCTTTCGCATAAAGGCTCGGATTCCTCCAATATTTTTATAAGAGTTTGCGTGATGTATAATGAGTATGTTTTCCATAGGCGGGCCCGACTCGGGTCAATAACCGTCCGTGGGTCCCGCGACTTTCTTTTATGTAATTCGGAGAACTTTTGAAAGAATTTGTTATGACTATGATTCGATTTTCAAGTATGATCATTTTACTTATGTTTGAGTTCATGATAATGATTTTATGCATATGACTACTCACGACTCTACTCGTGCGTTCTGTTATATCTTTCGCCGGATCCCGGGCCGGTTCTGTTGTCGTGCGCACTTTGATATACTCCGGAGTTATGCTGTGTTTATGGTTCACCGAGCTACTCGCCAAGAGGGTCGGGTTCCACTTATATTTGGTGTTATGCTGTGTATGGTGTTATGCTGTGCTATGATATGTGACGGAGATACGGAGATTTGAAACTTTCTGGTGTTATGCTGTGTTATGGCGCCATCGACGGGCGGGCGACCATATTCTTCTGTACCCTACGCATGACTTATGTTTTAAAATAAACATTTTGATATGTTGAATTTATACTTATGTTTTGTACTACTATTTCGTTTATGCCTCAGATTTGTTTCTGTATTTTCTGCTTTGCATACTCAGTACATATTTCGTACTGACCCCCTTTCTTCGGGGGGCTGCGTTTCATGCCCGCAGGTACAGACGCACAGTTTGGTGATCCATCAGTTTAGGACACCCCTTTTGCTGTTTGGAGTGCTCTTCTCATTCCAGAGTCTACATTTTGGTACATATGTTCGTTCGTCACATATGTATACATTTGTTCAGGGGTACGGCGGGGCCCTGTCCCGCCATATGTTTCGGTTGGTCTGTTTAGAGGTCTGTAGACGTATTTGTGGGTGTGTGTGCCTACTTCTGCTCAGATGTGTTTGTATGATCCTACTCGTTATGGCAGCCTTGTCGGCGTGCATTTTGTATATGTTTTGGAGCCGTTGTGCCATTTGATAGCCTTGTCGGCTTTTGATATATGTATATGCATCTGGTTGTGCTGAAATGTGTCTAAGATAGTTTGATATAATTTAAGGCAGCGTGTAATAATTGTGCCCGTATATGCTATCTGTATGTGATTCGGATTGGATGAGTATGTTTGGGTGCCCAGTTCGGGCACTAGTCACGGCCTACGGGGTTGGGTCGTGACAGAATCAGAAAGCTTTTGGTGAGCAGTTTAAAGTATCATATCACGAGATGAAGCAAAAAGAAGAAAGGAAGGAGGGGTAGATGTTTTGTAAAAGTTTTTATTAGAAGCTACATCTAATCTATATCTATATATAATATAAAGCTAGGCATAGACAAGGTGTTGTGACACCTCTCTATAGGCTAGAAACACAATTATCTTTTTTTTCCTTTTTTGACTTTTTTTTATTTTTTGCCTCATTTATGTGTTATGTTAAAAAAACTTAAAAGTCACTCCTTTGACTCTCTTAATTACATTAAATATGATATATATGTTAAAAAACTATAAAAAAAAATACTTTTAATTATCTTAATTATGTCCAGCAAGTCAATTCTCTTTTACCTCCTTTTTCTTTTAATTTTCTTTTTAAATTTTGCTCCTTCAATTTATTTAACACAATGGAATGTCAAAGAAAAAGAAATTTTTTTTTCTCCATCGTCAAAGAAAATGAAGTGTCTGAGAATTTCGCTTTGCCTACCAAAGTCCAAATAGCCAATAAAGTCTGAAAGTAAATGGGGGTACGTTTCTTAAACCCCACGTAGGAGTATTTTTTCCTCTTCTTTATTTGCTTTAAAATTTTCACCTCCATAACTCATATTTAATTACTTATTCAATTTCTACTCTTAATTATATTCATAACTCACATGCTTTTTATATTCATAACCCCCAAATATTTAGTGCAAAAGTTTAAGATACCTTATGATATTCCTCCATTTTATCTATATAAATTCATAATTTTTATTTTATGAGACCCCTACCTAATGTTATGCTTTTCATTCCATATTTGAAGTAGCAATGCCCATATATCATCACTGTAAATTAGATTCATGCTTTAGTTTGGCTTGGTGAAGAACGCTCTTGAATGTTGATCGGTTTGCGAGAAGGGACGTCGACCAAAGTTGAAAGATTATGCACTAATTATTATGTATTTCTTTTGCCATCTATTTTCTTACGTACGATTATGGTCCTAGGCTCCTAATTAGGAGGATGTGTTTGTTGTACTTTTTTTCATGTTTACTTTTTTCGTTTGTTTTCTTTGTGAGACCTCTTTAATTTAGTTTTCTATAAATGAGTTTCTAATTGTTTCAAGTCTGTATTTTTGTTTGGGCTCAAATTAGTCATTTGTGATTTTGTTGGAAGTATGCTAACTACTAACCAAGGTCCAAAATTTACAATTTGTTGCTTAAAATCTATAGTTTGCTACAAGTTTGTATTTAATTTGCTTTAAAATTGGTGCGTTTTTTGTATCCTCAGGATTTTGAATTCACGCCAATTCTCCTTATTTATTTTTTAAAGTTTCAAGAATAGATGTCTTAATTATTGTAGAAATAGATATGTCTTAGTTATTGTATAGAAAATTCAAGCGGAAGACTCTTCACCTGCCATGGCAAAGCTAGCATAAAAATGTTACTCATTTGAGGATGCTAACCGAAAAGGATCTTCAACAAGTTGACAAGAATCTCTCTGTAAAGCTTTGTGTTGAAGGCTTACTGGATATAAATTGGTAAATCATTGCTGAGCATGTTCCTTCTTCTCGGTCTCATGGTTACTAATGAAAGCATTATTTCATGTTTTTGGGTGTTTTTATTTTTTTATTTTTATTGGATATGTAGAGTAGATTTCTCATGTAATTTTTTAAAATATTATAAGTACTTTTACTTTTATGCTGGGGAGGAATAGGTGTTATTGATTTGTTTACTCTTACTGCTAATTATCCCTAGGGTTAGAGTCAATTTAAATTTTTGCTCAATGATATTATGTTAATTTTTTAAATACAGATCTTTAGTGCAATTGTTATATTCACTCATTCAATGTTAGTTTTTGTACTCATGGTTATGAGGAATGTCTTTTACTCAGACAAGACAGTATTCTACTGAATTTACATAAAGTTGTCTTTTCTAAGGGTAAATATAGAAATGAAAGAAAGAGTTACTTAAGGAACCACAAAAATTAGAGAAGATAGGACACTAGAGAAATTTATAACTCTCAAGTTTCAAAAGGAAGATCCGCTCCAAAAACAATAATGCATGCATAACTGGTAGAGATATAGCAGTCGGACTCTCACTACTCAATCTAATTTCCTCTTCTTAACTTGATCTATTTGTAACTATAAATTGCAGCATGATTCGAGATTTATGTTTTCAGAATATATTTTTAGTTATAATTAGCCTCAATATATAATTACTGAGGTTTGGCTTGCAAGGCCAAACTTCGTATATTGGAAGTTTGTTGGCACAAGAAATGTCAATTTTGAGGCAAATTTATGATTTCAAATGCAAATTTTTGCAACTTCAATTGTGTATGTCGAAAGTTATTTCCAAATTGGTGAAACTTAAAAGAAATTACAACCTAAGACTGTAGCTTAAATAAGGGGTTCCAGAATTGGCTATATGTGCGCTTTCCCAGTATCAAATGGTTGAATACATTTGATGAATTATAGTTACAAAATAGAACACTAAAGGTTTGTTTGGTAGGAAGGATGGGACTATTGGTCTCATGGAATTGAAATTATCCCATGTTTGGTTGGTGGGAAAATTCTTTTGGTATCTCACCCAATCTCATCTATATGAGATAAAAGGTGTGATAAGTTATCCCATCCTATCCCGTTTATATGGATAACTTATCGCTCCTACCAAATGATCCCTAAGGACTGAGAGTGGGATGAATTAAAAAAAAAAAGATTTTTTCTATTAATTTTCTTCCAAGTCATTTTCTTATTGTGGTTTTTTTCCTTTTTTAAAATGTTAATAATTTTTAGTATTTAAATATTAGGAGAAGATTAGTTCGTGAATTTCAATGAGACCTTTCGTGTTTATACTTATTACTACTTAATGTTAAATATTAGAGAAAAATTAGTTCCTAAATTCAATTTAAATTCAATTTTTTAATAAACTGCGCGAAGCGCGATTATACCAAACTTGTGAAGTGATGACACTAAAGTTCATGTCATGGATAACATGGTACCCATGTTTATCTGAAGTTGGAAAGTCATACCAAACCTTTGAAGTTAGGTAAATCAAGTACCGTAGACATCCTAGAGATATTTTCGATAAAATCAAGTTTGAGAATAAACAAATCATTTTTAGATCACTTAAACAAATTGAAATTTTGTAAAAGGCAAAAAACTATTGACGAAGACATGTTAAAGATATTGTTATCGCCCAGCAAGTTTCTAAATACTTTTAATTGCGTCAACTGATTTACCACAAGGTACTTTTAATTGCATCAACTGATGCACCAGCATTTACACGATCCTCTTTAACAAATTACTCCAGTAACTTGTTAACAAAAAAACTATTGACGAAGACATGTTAAAGATATTGTTATCGCCCAGCAAGTTTCTAAATACTTTTAATTGCGTCAACTGATTTACCACAAGGTACTTTTAATTGCATCAACTGATGCACCAGCATTTACACGATCCTCTTTAACAAATTACTCCAGTAACATACACTCCAGGTGCTCTCTCTGCACAATATGCGAACTAATTTACCACCAAGGGTAATCAACATTTCCAAGACCAAAATATTCCACTACGAGATTAATATACCAGCTTCCGGACGAATGTCGACAACCAAAGTGCCTCATCTGCTGGTTTATAGGGAAGATCCTCAAGATTTCTACAATCAACAGGACCAAAAAAGGAACATTAGGCTAAAAAGACTGAACGAACCAACGCTACAATCAAAGCAAGTCCTGAGTATCTTTCACCTGCATTGGAAGGTAAAGTTTGAATTCTGGTGGGAGTTCCTCCTCTGAATACAGACGGTCTGAAAAGTATATCCTCCTTAGCCGGCAATTTGCATGAACCTGCACTCGTAACGTTTCAACATAGTTGGTTCCATAAGCTCGTCTGGTCAAATCAGAAAGATTCAACTGGATTTGATTCCATCCTTCATCCAATTTCAAGGGCATAGTGCAAATATAGGGTTTCACTCGTGTGACAGCCTGCAACATACAGATGAAAGTTTCAAACTCCGTCATAATAACTAAGCATTCAAAACTGTCAAAGAGGTCATCAATACAATACAACTTGACCCCCAAAATAAAGGTGTCAGCAGGATTATCCTGTAACAGCTTGATCATTACCCAAATGGCCAAATCTATTCAGCAGTAACTGAAGAAACCTTACAAAGTTAAAGTCAAAGTACTGCAATATCTCGAGGTCAAATAATGACAAAATAAATAGTAGCATTTTTTTTCCTCTTTTGTTTCTCGTTTATGCTGCACTTATCATCTAACCCTCACTAATTCAGCTTTAACAAACGTCACCTTTTTTAATGCCACCAAAACAGTAAACCGTAATAGGCGAGATGCTCCAAACAACAGTTCTGGAAAAGAGGTCCACATCCAAGCAAAACAGGATGTAGCAACAGAGAGAATTTATGTTAGGCATTTACATTATACCTCGTTTAAATCTAAAACAAGTTTATTTATCACTATGTGGCTCTAAGGTCAGGAGAAAGTGGTTTGGCAATTATTCACATATCACCTCTGTACTCCACAATCAAGGAAGATATCTAAAGGCCAATAGGATAAGTTCACAGGACGGATTAATTGACTTAAAATTAGTTACACTATAATAACTGAAAGACAAATTAGTCTATAAGATGGTCTTACATTCAACAGACAACACTAAGCAAGTGAGAACTTCACAAATTATCTAGAAGACACTAGCAAGTTAGTCCATAATTTGCTTTTCACCAAATAAAAGAATTGTTGGCAAGGACCACTAGGCAAGTGCAAAATCTTAGAAAGCAGCAAAGCACTCAGCAGACCAAGTTCACAGCTCATCAAGGAAATCACATTAAGGCAGAAAATTTAGATGATCAACTAAACACTGATACAAGCAGTAGGAGCCAAACCTTCCCTTTATTGTATCCAGAGCATGTTTCATCATTTCCAGGCTTCCATATGTCATATTTAGTTTTGACAAGATGCTAGAGTAGTTGTTTAGATATTCCTAAGTCACATGCGGTCAATATCCACAACCAACCTCTAAATTCTAATGTCCTTTATAAGTCTTTACAATCCATGCGGTCATTCACCATCCTAGGTTACGTTTGAAACCAAGAAGCGGCTGTGCATGTGCTGGATTCTACCTAACTATGTCATCTTTATGCTTCCTTCTCAACTCTAGACAAGGATAAGAAGGCAATTAACCAAGGTGGTCAAATCAAATTTAAGCTCCAACCATGAAGGTGGATGTTATCAGCTTGCAAGCTTCTAATCAAACCTCTAAACGTCATGTGCCGCAAATAATAAAAAGAATCCGAACAAGCGACCAAACTGCTACATCCAACATTTTAATCTGGAAACAGAGAATTTCTCCTATCTTTTTCCACACTTCACAGGTCGCTGACTTTCTCCTCGTCACACTTTATTTTAATTAATGTATGCATTGACAGTTTATTAGGAGAATCCCTAACCCATATAACGAGAACCGAAGAGAAGTTTAACATATGATAATACTACTGTTATAAGTCTAGAAAAATGACGTCAAATATATGCTCTTACTAAATGAGCAAGACACTGTTCATGTCATAGACTCCATCTAACAAGCAAAATTTTGTTTTTGTTTTTTGCTCGTACACAAATAAACGTTGATTAACTGAAGAATCGTTCAATTAAAAACAGTTCCTTTCAAATGCTATGATTATCAATTATTATCATAAGACAGCACTCAGCAGCTCTCTTAAACCAATGACAAGACTACATGCACAAAAAGATATCCAATTTATGACACAAAGAAGTCACAGGAACAAATCTATATATCCTGGGAAAGACTTACAGACTTGATAATTAGAAGCTCGAAATCTTCTCCGGACATTTTTATCATCTAAAACCTGAATTTCAAATGTGTAGTACTTCTTCACATTCTTCACTATCATGACTAAGAAGGGAAGCTTTATGCCAAGAGTTGCATTAGGATCTGCAGGACACGTTATGTATGCTTGTTGGACATTCGACCCAATAATTTCCAGGACATTGGATTGGATATCTTCATCTTGCAGCCGTTTGACATGTCCATCGACAACTGCACACAGGGGGGAAAAAAAACGAAGAGGGTATGCTGCTTACAGTTAAATCTTTCTCATTGACTTGTCAGAAAAGAGAGATAGTATGAAGGCGTTAAAAAAATTGGAAAAGCAAATCTCTGAAGAAAGTAGCTCTTTTTCTTTTGCAGAGCAGGACTCTATTTCAACTGAGGATATTTGTGAGTTTGTATTGTATCAGGAATGTGCAAGAATCTAGAGAGCTGTTAATCATCTCTTGTTGCATTATAGGTTAGTTTGGTAACTGTGGGACCTTGTAGTCTCATAGTTTAATATCTCGTGAATGTTACCGAGGACAGTGGAGAAAGCAATTTGTAGATTCTAGAGGATTGCAACTGAAAGTAAAGCAACATGGAAGACGGCACAGCATATCTATTTTGGAGCATATGGAGCGAATGAGATATGAGAATGTTCGATGATAGTGAGAATGATGTTGAATGCATAAAAAGATCTTTTTTTTTTCAGTTTTAATCATTGGTGTAACGAGAAAATACCATGTTCTAGAGTTGGTAGAAACACCAAAAACAATCACATAAACCAAAGGAAATGAGGAAGATGACCAGGACACATAGAATTAAAAAATACATAAACAAAGGGTGAAACCACAATAAAGTTAACTCTTCAAGTATATAAAACTTCCTGCGATGAGAAATAATTCACCAAATCCATATAATCTAATGTGATTTAGTAACAAATCAATTGCCCAGGTGAATTTAATACTGATCATATAAAAAGGTAAGGCTCTCCCTGATGTAATTTCCTAGTTACACTTTCGAAGAAGGACTTGAGGATTCAGCAATCGAACAACAGAACTATCACCACATCTTATCAGCAATACAACTGATTCCAGCCTCTTGAATGCTCTAATCAACCTGCTCCGCACCTTAGTCTTTTTTTTTTTTTAATCTAGAATTTAGATATTTGTTATAATTAATTGTTTGTTGGACCCATCAGATCAGTTAACACTACAGATATGATCCTCATCAAGAAATCAGTTATATGTCAAAAAAATAAATCCCCTTATGCATAAAGCTACAAAAAAATTATCCCATAGAAAAACCCAGAAACACCAAGTCAACACAAAACCACATATACAAATGCTCATCCATGAATCATATTTAATGGTGCTCTAGCAAAATAAGTGCAACCCAAATATTAGTTTATATTACCTTCTTTATCCCAAATTTGCAGAGGCTTGCTCCTGGAGAAAGAAAAAAATGCTTAATACATGTTGAAAAAATGAAAAAAATTTTATAAGAAATTGAGAACTAAACAGCAAAAGACAAAGATTACATACCCAAGGCTGTACAAAATGGAAAGGAAACCAGATTGAAACGTGTTCTTAAACATTGGAATCAGCTCTGCAAATTGAACACCCAGAATAAACTGGATATAGTAACTTAAAAATCAACTTGTATTATGTAAGCGGAAATAAATACAAGGGTTGATACCTCAATGAAGAAACAGGGCCGAGTGTTAGGGATTTTAGAGGCGACTTTGATTTAGGGAAATATACCGGGCGAAGTTTGACCCGGCTTTAAGGCAGCGGCTTGTGCTAATGTTAATTTTATGTATCTAATTGCTTGATATTTTTACTCAAGACTAATAAGTATCTATTTTTCTGCATTTCACGACGCGTCGATTGTTAGAAGAAATTTGTATAAAAGAAGAAAAAAGCCCTTCTAATAAAAGTTACTAATACCACAACATCAACATACTACTTAATTTAAAAGGATTGGATATTTTGTAAATATGTAATGTTGATTAGTTAGTTTAGTTAACAATTGAATTTGTATTTAGGGTCAAGTAAACCTGTCAACCGGGTAATCCGGCCTGGTTTCGGCACAGGTTGGCCCAACCTGCCGGTTGCCGGTTAAAAAAATCAGCCATGGCTACCGGTTGTCTGTTAACCGGGGCCGGTTATCCGGTTGAAATTATTAGAACTGTAACCGGCCGGTTATATATATATATATATATATATATATATATATATATATATATATATATATATATATATATATATATATATATATATATATATATATATATATATATATATATATATATATATATATATATATGTATATCTTATTATTATTATTTTATTTTATATTATTAATAACTTTTTATTTTCAAGTATATTTTTAACTTAAGTATATTTATATATGTTATGTATGTATTCTAAGTGTGTGTGTGTGCGCGTATATATATATACTAGTTGCAGAAGGCCCGTGCTAAGCCCGGGCCCAAACTCATGAGGTAAGAGTAGTAACTTTAAGGGTCATTTGCACGATTACCCTTCAAAGGCATTGATTTTTAATTTTTGCCCGTCAAATTGGTGGTCTTTAATTTTTGCCCTTCGCCTAATACCATGAGGTTTAGGGTTCGAATCCCGGTTCAGTAGAAAAAAAAAAACACAGAGTTTTGTAGCAAAGTTAGGCCTCAGGCAGAGTTTTGCATGCAGACAGGATTTTGCATGAAACTCTGTCTTGCGAAATTCTTTCTTTGTTTTTACTAAGCTAGGGTTCGAAGCCAGAACCTTGGGGTATTAGGCGAAAGACAAAAATTAAATACCACCAATTTGAGGAGACCAGTGCTTTTGAAGGGCAATCCACACAAAAAAATGTAATTTTAATTAAAAGAAGTGTAATTTTTGTCATACTTTTCTATTATAATTAATTTAATGTAGTGGCACGTTAAATATGTCTTGCTAATAAGTCTTCACAATTATTAAAATTTATTAGTTACATAATTTTTATCCTTAAAGGTTGTGATGAAATGGTAAGTATTCATTTATTCTTAACAAGAGGTCTAGAGTTTAAGCTCTTGGCATAGAGTCGTTTCAGCAGGGAGTGCTTTATCCGCAAAATGAAGATATTACGGTGTGAATCCGGATTAGTTGGGCTCCAAAGCGGATACCGGACACTAGATGAAAAATTTTAAAAATAATTTACAGAGACTTTTTAAGGAAGCAACTTTGGTATGGAATTAGCAAATACCAAATTAAAGACACAAGTGATTCGATATTTTATAAACTAACATGATTTTGTTTTTTTGTTTTTAAAAAAAAGTTAACACGGAGAAGATCATAAATTTAAAATGTGTTGGCATTTTATGAAATTATGAGCATATAATTCTTTAGTTGTACATAAAAATAAACTCTTATAACTTCTTCCCTCCCTTTTTATTTCATTTTAAGAAGTTTTTATTTATTCCAAAATAATTAATTTTTTCAACAATAATTAAGAAGGTGTTAATATTTCCTTTGTATAGTTACCCTTGCTAATAGATGATTTAAACAACTTTCTAAAAAGTCTTTGCAACTTCCTACAAGTAAATTTGAGAATATGTAAAGGTTAATATAGTCATAACATTCTTAATAAATATTCCGAAGTAACTTTCTTAATATGTGTGCAAACAACTAAACAAAATCAAACAATACGAAACGGCGACAGTAATTTTCACTTAAAATTTCATGTGGCAAGGGTTTGTGCTAGTTAAATATAATGATCTAACATTAAATTTAGATGAAATTCAAGAAAATATTAAATTCATTAATCATTAAAATGAACCTCAAGAAATAATTTAATTCTTCGTATATATTTTATGATTAACAAGATTACTCGGTTAATCCAACAAGAGGTTTTTAAGATAATTTGAATGTTGACTTGTAACGGCTTCATTTTCAATTCTACTCTGCATATAAGAAATTGCCCGTTAATGATTTCTGCTTTCAGTATTTATAATACATCATTAGTATTTCAAAAGACATGTGTGAAATAACAAGAAGTAACAATTATAGTTAATAACGAAAATTTCAAATTGTATGTTTCCAAATAAATTTAATTATTTTATAAGAATATTAATAATAATAATAATTCAAGAAAACTTATAAAGTAATTTTCTTTTTGAAATTATGCTTGAAATGATTTATGAGAGATCTTTACAACCACATACATCGATTAAAAAAAATCATGTATGGATGACGTGAGATATAGTTAACTTATAGTGAGGCTTGATAAATGGTTCAGTTAGAAAAAAAAGACTGACTCTAAAATTGCCTAAATTTACCATAACGTATAAGGACAAACAAAGTAAAAGCTACTCTCTCCGTCTCAAATTATTTGTCGATTTTTAATTTTACACAGCTCTTAAGAAATTAATTAGGAGGGATATTTGACTAATTTTATCTTTATTTATATCTAACTAACAATTTCTCTTCATTAAATGTTTACTCTATTTATGTGTCATCTTCATTAATGATAAAATTCTACTAAGGAAAGAAATATAATTAATTTTTTCTAGAACTTGTGAGCTATAGATAATTTGAGACAATTATTTTCAGTAACCACGATAAATAATTTGAAACGGAGGGATAAAAAAATAAGGGTCAAAAGTAGTAGATCTACAAAAAAAGATGAAGGTGAAGGAAGTGGTATGCTTATTGAAAATTTCACCAGGAAAGAATGAAAGAGGATAAACAAATTGGCTATTGAGACCCACTGCTATAAGACAACTTGAGCAGTCATGTGTAGCCACTTCATTGCATTAAAAAAATCAATCAAAATTACTGTCCCACCCCTGTGAGGACGACTAAAAAACAACATTGGTGTTTATATATAGTAGTAATGTGTGTGTGTTTTTTTAAGTTATATGTATTGCATAACTTAAGTTTATATATTTACTAACAACTTATGAGTATTATAAAATTCAAGATTGTTGTTTTTCTAAGTAATAACTTTCTATTTTATAACTTACGTATATTATAAGTATATTCTAAGTATATTGTAGGTATATATGTTTAAGTTATATGTATTATAACTTAAATTTTATATTTACTAATAACTCATAAGTATTGTAAAATTCAAGATTGTATATTTATATATATATATATAGTTATAGTTATAACTTTCTATTTTATAATTTAAGCAAATGTATATTATAAGTATATTCTAAGGTATATTTCTAACTTGATATAAGTAATATTAACTTGAATACTTGTAAGAATATGAACACAAGTAAATAGAAGAAAGCTCAATGAGCCATATATTTTATTTATCAATGGATAACATTTATTTGCAAGTTGTAATTTTTTTAACTTGCAAATAATACATGAGTTGCAACTAAGTAGTACAAGAATAAAATCACATTGTTTCAACCATTTGGCTAATGTCCGCCATATCATATTCATCCATTAAGATATCTTCCGTGTCTTCAATTTGGTTTTCTTCACTTGCTATTAAAACTTCAATCTCTTGGTCTTCGCCTTACACCGCCGCTAGACTTAGGTTGCACCGCTCCGATCTTAATCCAATCGCAAATGCAAACTAGTACTGCAAGCTAAATCCAGATAAGGAGTGTCTATGATCTCCAATTTGTTGTCTTCATTGGCTAAATGCACTTTCCGAGGCCACGGTTGATATTTGAACAATAAGGATATCCCGATCCATTCTTGCAAGTACCAGATAATTCGCCTTGTATTTCTTCCACCATGCTAAGACGTCCACTTCGTCGCTCATTTCCACCACCGGCTGCATCAAATAAAAGTGAAGTTCATCAAAGTTTGCACTACTACTAGAAGGAGTAGTGGAAATGTTTCTCCAAATGCCTTTTAGGTTGAGAAGTAGAAGTAGTAGCGCATGGAGCAACGGGTGTAGCATTTTCTTCCAACTTAGAATAATGTGTAAAAAAAAAAATAAGCTCAACATCTACCTCTTTCTCGGCCTCAAATAAAGATAGTTCCTCAATAGTAATCTAAATAACGATAAATTTGTCTAACCAACTCAACGGTATAACAAGTTTTAAGACAAGGATTTAGAATATAACCCAATATATATAAAGTTGGGATGGAAAAATAATACTTCTTAAATTTTTCCCTCGTACTATGAATAGCCGCTTGATAACCCGGTTTTTTACTATACTCATATAAAACTCTAGTTATTTCGGCTAAGTATGCTACAATTCCGGTAACCGCGGGATAAAATTGTCTTAAAAAACAAGAGTAGCATTATAAAAAAAAATTCTAAAAATGTAGTACATTCCACAACATCTTCCCAATCGAAATTACTTAACCACTCACTAATCTTTTCATTGTGATTGTTGTGAGTATTTTGTATGGGAATCCTATATTCATATGTTTGTTGCAACATAATGTAAGTGTAGTTCCACCTAGTATCAACTTCAACTTGAATTTTCTTAGGTATAAGACCAACACTCACACATTGACTCTTAAAATCTCTAATTTTAGCCCTATTGGCATTACAAAAAGAAAAGCAACTGTATTTCTAACCTTGTGAATAGGATCATCAAATAACTTAAGACCATCTTTAACAATCAAGTTTAAAATGTGACAACTACATCTCACATGGAAAATATTTTATGATGGAGGGTTTAATTCATTTTTTATAAGGCCAACCGTCTTTGTGTTGTTAGAAGCATTATCTAAAGCAATACAATGTGTTTTTTTTGTAAATGTTAAAAAAGTTCATATTAGTTGTTATTTCATTCGCTAAAAATTTACTATCGTAGCGACCCTTCCCTTCATCATATAAAACATATAATTCTTTTTTGCATCACCCAACTATTATCTATCAAATGACATGTAATAGCAAAAGGATATAACTTATTAATACTAAGACCAAGAGCGACAGTAAGGAAAACATTACAATTTAAAGAATTAAGTACATGGCGCAAATAAAATCTATACTTTTTATATAAATTAATAATATCCGCTCTACAAGTACTTTTAGGAATATCCTCAAACATCGGATTATAACTACATTGAATATAAGTGACAAAACCCAGCCTCGAAGGAAAGGAAAATGATAAAGCGTCATAAGCTACCATTTTAGCTATCTTTACAAGGTTTTTCTTCTTGTTACAGCTAAAAGTTTTTCCGGTAAGTGGGTCTATTATTTTTTGAATTCCCCCGGAACCCGTTCGCTCTCCCCAAATATCCCTATGTTTTGCCGCTAAATGACTTGATAGTGAACCCGTTCCCCCATCCTTATTGTTCCTATACTTGAACACAAATGTTTTATTACATATATTACATGTGACTTTATTTTTCCCTATATTTAGTCATATAATTCCAAACTTTAGAGGTTGGCTTACAAGCGAGTTTTGACTGTGTTTGTGATTGTTGTGCTTGTGTATCTCCTATCATATGTTCCGGTGATTGTGTTTCATCATCATCAACTTGATGAAAGGTTGGGCCAAATCGGTGTTGCATTACTTCGCTATCTAAAATTGGATTATTTTCATTAATGTTATAACATATACTGGGTGTTTCACCCACAAATGTTTCATCCATATTTCCCCTCCCCCTACCACTACTACTACTACCACCAAAGAAGCCCCGTCTCTTCATAATTAAATAGCAAGAAATTAAATCGCAAGCAAATAAATCACAAGAAAATAAATTGCAAAAATCTAATTGCAAGAATTAAATTGCGAAAATTAAAGATAGAGTTGGAAAGAAAGTACCAAATTGCCGAAATAAATTCTAACAATACAAACATTGAATTGAAGGCGGCTAGAATTGCAAATCCACCAAAGCTTTGAAGCTACTTTGGCTTGTTGCAAAATTTCCAACTCCACCAACACTTTATTTGTATAATTGCAAAATATAAAACTGAAACTTGAAGGAAACTTTATAGTGTATAATTGAGAGAAATTGTAATTTTAAAGTGACTAATTGTTGCAAAATAGCTATAAATTGAGAGAAACTGTAGGGAGAAATGGTGTGGATGAAAATAAAAGAGGGGTTTACATAGGAGTGGGGGAGGGGTTAAAGTGTTAAAAATAAAAGTTTGGGGGGGGGGGGGGTTTGGGAGTGGTGAGGGGCCAAAATTGGCATTTTTGCAACGGTCATTTTTGCAAAATGGTCCGTTGGCCAACAGTCATATTTGGCCCAAATAAAAAAATAAAAAATTTAATTCGGCCGGTTAATCGGTCCGACGATTAGAAAATTTAGAAACCATACCCAACTCGGCTTAGACGGGTAACCGTAAACCGGGAATCCGAATCCGGGTTGGGAATCGGTTGGACCGGTTCCGGTCACTGATTTCAACTGGCCCAGTTGACAAATTTATGGTCAAGGGCAAGTAGATTATAATGATTAATGTCAACTTCATGACACTATGAAGTTGTATAAGGATATGATGAAATACCACAAAGAACAGTAAATTAAAGAGCAATGAAGCAAAAAAAGAATAAGACTATTCTTATTTAAGAGTCCCCATTTGACAGAATGACCAGAGAAAATGTAGCTTGCTCATTACAATCTGAATGCTTATCGGTAGTAGTGACGTAAATTTGATGGGATACAAGTGAGGGAGAGAGATGTATTTATAGTTTAACCAAGTAGCGTTTCTCGTGTATTCAGTAGCCCGTGATGATTACTATTTGCACGTCGAGGACTGTTACGTAAGTGAATGTGTAACCGCCATAGTGAATCCCGGATCTCTCATAATTGATTGATTTGTGAATCTTATTATGACCGATCACTAGTGACCTACTGGACACTTACTCGAGGACAAGACCACCTGACGTCAAGTGGTAAGGCAATTGGATGATCCCGCTACTCTTGTTCAATCAATTATTTATGAACAAGAGTGTTACATTTTGTTTGTAAAGTGTGTATTTTAAATTGAAGTAATTATTTAAGTTTTTTGTATAATACTCTCTGCCTAAATACTCATACAAAAAGAAATAAGTGTTTGGCTAATGCGATAAAGATATATATATATATATATAACGACTTTACCCTTTTTATTTATGTCAAATTTAGTAATTGTTTGGTTAGAAAGAGAAATATTTGCAAGAATACAACAACGTATTGGACCTGAAAATGATGTATCTTTAGAAATTCTTCAAGCTTTAGCAAATGGGACAGATGCTCACCACATACAACTCCTCATTTAATTCTTTCAAATTCATTATCAAAAATTCCCTTTTCTTCCTTGGTTGACGTCTGCCACTACTGGCAGGTTAACGAAGTTAGCGACCAGAAAGGTGGGATCGAAATAAAATCGATGAAACCAAAGAAACATGAGTGAATGGAAAGAGAGAAAAAAAAATAAGGGATAAATTCCATGCGAGTCTGGAATGAACTGTCCACGCATTCTCTTGGTTTTGAGTCAAATCCGTCTTTGTTAACCTGGACCTGACTTTATGCATACTGCCACTTATTCTCTGAGTTGCCCAAGCATTGAATCCATATTTTTTACCAGTTTTTATTTATTTACAGTGCTTTTTATTATATGAGATACAATTATGTTATGTGGTCATATCTCACCTAATACTTATTTATAGACGATATTTTTTTTTTTTTGTATATGTTCCCTGTGTTGCTTGATTTCTCAATCATAACCAAGACTCTTGTCATCGACATTATTCCCCTTGTGTAAGGTTTTGTTTAATTCGCTATTTTACTATGGGCATCAAATTACTTTGTGGGGGTAGGGGATCAAACCGGTGATTGTTGCGGTTGTTGTCTGCAGGGATGTGAAAATCACAAATTAACTAGTGCTCAATCAGGATATTTTTCTTTTGATCGTTACAACCTCGTTGAGCGGTTTAAATAGAAATAAATAGGTAAAGGTGGAATTTTCCATATATTATTGCATGTCAGGTCCACATGCTCTTAAAAAAAAAAATCTCTATAAAGTAAGAAGGGGTTTACCATTCATATTTTGAGCAATATATATCACACAGAGGTGATGTGTCAAAATAAAATTTTGTGCTAGACTTAAGTTGGCATTGGTGTATTTGTTATATCTTTTAAATATGTTCCCCTATTGTGTCTGGTTGGAAATAGCCCCATCGAAATGTGAAAGAATGTGGTAATATTAGTACTTTCACTATATACGGTCAAACCTCTTTATAATGGTAGCGTTTATCAGGAAATTTCATGGCTGTTATAGTGAGGTGCTGTTATGTATATATGCTGACATTTTGATGTTTAGATTTCATCTAGCTGTTATAAACAAAAGTAGGCAAGCAATTAATTTTATGTACTTTTTATGTTATAAACGAAAACAATATAATAGCTAATTTTAAAATTTCAATTGATTTTGATATTTCATTAATTAAAATTTTAAAAGACTAATAACAATCTATAACTAGTTGTACCGTATCGATAAAGAATTAAAATCTAAAGAACATATGCATTAAAATTAATTGAGAATTTATATATTTTAAGTTTATAATTGTAGGTTGTTTCGTAAATTCCAGTGTCTCATTGATAATATAACGATTGAATTGACGAAAAATTTGTCCAAACTTCCGGCAAAAGCGAATTCAATAGCTTTCCCTTGAAAGTTATCTAAAAACTTAACAGTTGACTCTTCTTTCTCATCTCAAATAGTAGTAGGTTGAGGATCTTCATCAACACTTTTGTTGTCACCTTCTGCATATGCTGTCTTTTGAAATTTACTACGTTCATGACGTTAATGATGATTACCATAAATATTTTAATATTTTATTTTATACATAATATATTTTTTACAAAATATTATTGCACAATATTTGAGTATGACTGTTATAAAGGTAAGACTTAATGCATATGCAGCCCCTCTAAACTTGTCCCCTTTTTCCATTTTAGCACATCAACTAAGTGTTGTTCTTATTGAACCCCTGAGCTCATCCTTAAGTGTGTCTATCAAACCCTCTAAATGTGATTTTTATTAGAAGCAAAAAATAAATTGTGGTAATGAAGGTAAAGTAATATTTTAGACGTGTGGTAAGCTATTCTTTAGGTCATGAATGTGTCGGTTTCTGCTGGTTCTGCTCTTTCACTACCAGCTTAATTAAGAGCTTACTCTTTTTTTCCTCTCAATTGCTGTTAATCTTAGCTAAAAAAATGACATAATTAAATTAGAATATATATTAGCATGTTGCTACATCGAAGATAGAATACTATGTAAGTCAGATTGTGTTTGATAGACACACTTGAGGACGAGTTTAGGGGTTCAATAGGAACAACACTTAGTTGAGGTGCCAAAATGGAAAAAATGGACAAGTTCAGGGGACTGCATATGCATTAAGCCTAAAGGTAATTTTACAAAGAGTGTATCACTATAATGCATGTCACTGCTGTTATAGATAGAATGTTGTTACAGAGAAGTAAAATATAACATGAAAAATAGGTTCCGGAGAAATCAAGCCGTTATAGTGAAATGCTGCAATAACGAATGATAATTATAGAGATGTTTAAATGTATTTGATGACCATCGATCGTGATCGAGTCGTAAGTACTCATTATTCTTAATGAAATGTAATCGAATTCGAGTCTTGAAATGATATCGCATGTGGTAGACAATTACACCTTACTCCAAAGTGCGATTTTCCATCGCCAATTACGTACGCAAAAAGGATATCATATTAATGAAGCAGATCATTATAACAACATGAGAAATGTTGCAAACTACAAAAAGGAGTAATTTTTTTCCTTTCAAAATTATTGTTTTAAACTCTGAGTATGTTATGCTAAATAACTCAGTTTATTTGTTTTATCACTTTTTTATACATAACTGGAATGCACCGATTTAATCTTATTTTGGCACAGTAGCAACTAACAAGTAACAAGCAAAGTTAGATTGTTACAGGCTACAAATTCAATCGTCCGATCGTTAAACCACGCAACATTTTTTGTACTTGCACATAGTTTATACGCATATATAATATACTTTTAGACTAATGAGTCTCTGCCTTTGTCCATCGGGAATCTGAATTAATCTTCAAAGCAATATAAAACAAAATTGAAAATAAAATAAGATACATAATTTTTGGCATCAAACAGCAACAACAATGTAGAGGGGAACATTAGGATTATTCTGCTCCAGCTCTCCAACCAAAGGTACAAAAATGAATTCCTTTAGCTAACATTTACGGTTAACCTGCACATAGCATATGATCTTTGCAGATAGCGTTAAAATTTACGGTCCATAAATTTTTTAATGTTCTATTAAACAATGATCGCGCTAACTAAACTGTCTTGAAATAGTTGTCCATAAAATTTTGAATGTTATATTAAACAATGATGGCGCAAACTAAACTGTCTTGAAATAGTAGTCCATAGAACCCAAAAAAGTTAAAATCTGGAACCGTCTTTGGCCGGCCAAACGTAAAGCTCTAAGTATGAATGGACGCCAGCCACGATAAAAACAAAAAGCATGAGCAGAAGGGATGCATAGGTAGCAATGGCTGGTAGCATGTCCTTCTTTGGAGGGGGAGTAGGGGGTGGTGAAGGAGGGGTGGGTGGTGTTGGGTTGTATTCCATAGTAGGGGGTGGTAAAGCAGTGGTAGGTGAAGGAGGGGTGGTGGGGTAAAGAGGGCGGGAGAATGACACAGGTAAAACCAAGACGAGGAGGAGGAGGACGACCGAATATAGCATGTTTGGTCAAGCTTATTTTCCCCCCAAAAGTGCTTATTTTTTCAATAAGTACTTATTTGAAAAAAAGTAAAGTGTTTGGCCAAGCTTTTAGAAGAAAATAAGTGCTTCTGGGGAGTAGCAGAAGCGGTTTTTCAGAAGCTAAAAAAAACTGTTTTTGCCCAAAAGCACTTTTTTTAAAAGTACTTTTGAAAATAATACAAATAGAAACACTTTTTAAAAGCTTGGTCAAACACTAATTGTTGTTCAAAAGTACTTTTATAATTAATTGGCCAAACACAAACTGATTTTCGCCAAAAGTGCTTTTTTGAAAAGTACTTTTAAAAAAAATACTTTTTAAAATAAACTGATTTTAGAAGCTTGGCCAAACAAGCTATAAGCCATGAACATGGTAGACGTAGCCCTGTTCTGTAGTTTCCTTATATTTGTGAGAGATTACAGGAATTGTATTAAATTGACTCATATTTATAGATACATACTCCCTACTTTACAATCATAATCCTTTTTTATTTAGGATACAATTTACGAATCATATTCCTATTTCTCTTGGGTGTGGTAACTGAATGTTTAGAAATCTAATATCAGAGTTGATGTAATTTTAAAAAAGCAAAATGTAACCAAGCAATATCAATTTTAAGCCTATGATGGATATGCATTGTATTTACTTAGATTGTTTGTAACAAGTTATTCTAATAGCTCTATTTCCATTTCTCCGATAGTGCCTTTCAGTCGTGCCTTTCACTCATTATAACTATCTTAGAATATGAGTTATTATTGTCCAGTCACAATAAATTTCGGAGTAATGTTAGACATACAATATACGGAAAACGGTCCAATATGTCCCTAAATTATGCGAAATTGAACGAAAATGCTCTCCGTTAACATGTCTAAAAATACCGCCTCTGCCGTTAATAGTTTCGTCCGAGAATGAAGGTGAGAACCTAAACCTACTAGGTAAAGTCGTTAGAGCTCCATTTATTCAGCTAGTCTTTAGTAATTTTTAGGCCCAATCTGTCGTTTAATATTAGCACTTAGGTCCAGTTAATTCCCAAAATAGGACATTTTAGGTCCTTTTTGTCTTTTCTGTTCATGCCTGCTGTGGCAGAGTATCCATGTTGCTTTAGCATATTTAGGCATTGTCATTATCCTTTCTTTTCATCAATTCAAATATATTTAGCTAATTTTAGTATCGATTTACTTTTATGTTTCCTTTACTAGTAGTTTTTATACTGTTCCATTGCTGCAAATTTTCTGCTACTTTATTTTCAGTATAGAATTTGAGATTTAATTTAAATTAATTTATAAGAATTTCCTATAAAATAAAATGAACTAGGGTTGTATGATTTAATGGGATGGGGAAACGAGTTACGGGTTAAAAGAATTGGGTTGGGATCCGACGTGGAGCCTATATGGATCTGACGTGGCTACTATTTTTTTTAATTTTTTTTTTGTGTTGTAGAGTTCAAGTCATACTTCCATCCATATAAGGGCAAATTTATCAAGTATCCTATCAGGGAGGCAAATGTGATCCCAAACTTTGACGGAGGGCAAATTTAAACTATAAACCATACTTGGAGGGTAAATTTAACCCTTTTCCCTAGAAAGAATGTTGTTATAGGAAAGTAAAATACAACATAAAAAATCGGTTCTGGAGAAAATCAGGCCGTTATAGTGAAATGCTGATATAACGAATGACAATTATAGAGAGGTTTGACTGTATTTGATCACCATCGATTCGTAAGTACTCATTATTCTTAATAGAAGGTATATCGAATTCGAGTCTTGAAATGATATCGCATGTGGTAGACAATTACACTTTACTCCAAAGTGGGATTTTCCATCGTCAATTACATATGCAAAAAGAATATCGATAATGACGAAGCAAATCTCTGATTATGTTATGCTAAAATAACTCAGTTTATTTGTTTTATCACTTTTTTGTGCATAAATGGATTTTGATGCACCAATTTAATCTTATTTTGGCACAGTAGCAACTAACGAGCGAAGTTAGATTGTTACATACTACAAATTCAATCGTCCGATCGTTAAACCATACAACTTTTTTTGTACTTGCACATAGTTTATACGCTTATATAATATACTTTTAGACTAATGAATCTCTGTCTTTGCCCACCAAAAATCTGAATTAGTCTTCAAAGCAACATAAAACAGAATTGAAAATAAAAAAAGATATATAATTATTAGAAAAAAAAAACCTTCCATTTCTTTTTACCTCTGGTTGACTACCTAGATCATGTTTTTCTCATTTACGAAAGATCACAAAAATATTTCAAGCAAATAAATATTAAAGAATCAACACTAGTATATTTCAACGTTTACTTGTGTTTAAATTTCATATAGGGAAAATGGTCAAATATACCCCTCTACTTTAGTTTAATAGTTAAATATATCCTCTGTTAGTTAAAGTAGATAAATATAGGAAAATTTACTTGTCATAGCTACCTCTAAGACTTATTTATGAATAATAACTACCTTATTTTTTATTTAATTTTTATAGCTTTATTTTTTCAAAATTACATTTCATAACTGGTCCAGTAATTTTTGAAATACATGTACCTCTCTATTCTCTCTCACTACACATTTAAGATTTATCATCTTCTCCAAACCCTAAAAAAAATCTCTCTCCTCTCTCCCTTTCCTTACCCATTGGATCCGGAAAAAACCCACTTTCAATACTGTTTGATTTCCCCATTTTCCCAAGAAACGCACACCCGGTATTTGTGAAATTGCTCCTTTGAAAGAAAATACGGTACTCATAGAATCATTTGAACTTAAAACCCCCCGTTGGAGTAATTGTGGGGCATTTGATTACCCATTAGATCTGACGAAAATCAACATTGGACTTGTCTGATTACCCCATTTTCCCAAAACGCACACCAACTATTTGTGAAATTGCTGCTTTGAAAAAGAAAAAAAAAACTCGAAATCCCCAGTTGGATTAAGCTGGGGGTAATTGTGGGGCCTTTTATTGAAGTTCTTTTATTGTGGGGTCTTTTTGTTTGAACAGAGTCCATTAACAAAAAGACCAGCAATGGAGTTATTCTAGCTGAACCACCGGAATGGAAGACGGCGGTTGGTAGAGCCTTCAGCCGCGTCATAGCCGATTCCAATCGCTGTATCAACTTTTCTTCTATTGGCACTGCGAAGCTTCTAGAAGTTTCTGGATCTATAATTGGAGTTTAATGCCCACAGATCTGGTGATTGTTTGATATCAAAGAAATGTGTATTTAAATATTTCTTAAAGGTCTTCCTAAAGGTGAAATTCGCTGGAAAAATGAAAGCCGATTTCGGCATCAATTCTCGATTTAGTTATAGAGGCAACAACACTTCCTCATTGTTAATGTTGCTATAAATCCGATTTCAAACTATGTTACAAACGATTTTCTGTGTAGAACTATGTTTACTTTTTCTCAGATCTCGAAAAGTAGGATAGTGGATCGGAAGAAAGGATGCGGAGGAAGGAGGAGGGTTTTTCCAGTTGTTGTGGTGGTTCTGCAAGGTTTGTGGTTGTGGTGTTTCAGTATATTTCTGTATATTTTCAGTATATTTCATTATATTTCAATGTACTGTTTCAGTATATTTCTATATATTTCAATGTACTATTTCAGTATATTTCGCTATAGTTCAATGTATTTCTAATTTACGAAACAGTTTCTGATACATTTCATTGTATTCCATTGTATATACGCATACTACAATTTTATATTTCTTAAACAATTAACCATATTTCATTGTATTCCAGTGTATATTTTTCTGTATTTGGAAGTATTTCTAAAAGTTTGGAATGGAGTAATTTGGAGAGAGAAACATGGGTTGTTATGGAACTTGAGTCGTTTGCGTGATACATGGTTGATTTCATTTGATTTATTATTTAAAATGAAAGAAGAGAATATGTTCCATAAATGCAGCCTATTTTTACTCTGCCAAATTTTGTATTTTCGTGTATTTCAAAAACGCGAAATACAATCGAATACAACAAAACCAGCAAATTTTTTTTGAATTGACTGATTTTGATAGAGAGATGTTAGCTGTAATGGAACCTCATAAGGTTTGTGTGAATCATGGAACCATTAATCCAAATTACCATATATATTTGAAAAAGATTTTATTGCCATAAATATAGCCTTTTTTTTAATTCAACAACCACACTGTATTTCGCTATATTTCACTGTATTTTAAAAACGCGAGATACAACTGAAATACAGCTAAAAGCAGCTACGAATTATAAATCTTCAACTTATAGCTATAACTTGTTAGAAACTGTTAAAAGGTAGTTATTTGTGTAAGTTTTACATAAATATATCCCTTCCGTCAGTCAAAGTAGATAAATGTACCCCTTCCGTTAACAAAGTACACAAATATACCCCCTCGTTTGATAGAATCTCCACTTCCACCATTAATTACCCGATTTAACTTTAAAAAACTCATGTCCGCCTCGCCCCGCCCCTCAAATTAAATTCTTTTCACCCAAATATACCCACCACCACTACAACCGACCCAACACAACCACCACCACCACCGCCAGCCATGTACATAGATCATTCAAACACGCATGCCTTTCCAACATAAGGAAATGTTTATTAAAATGATAGTATTATCATGAACAATAAAACACAACATGGACAAAGACATTATCAATAAAATGATCAACAGAAGGGATGAAACTGTGGGCGAAAATTGAAATTTACATGAACATTTGAGGATATTACAAAATTGTCCACCCTTGAATTAATTTTTTAATCAGATATTATGGATTTTTTTTTTTTTGATTTAGAGATGAATTCATAAACATGGTAATGGAAAATTTTCAGAACAAAAGGACGAATTCATGTCTAACAAGAAAAGAAGTTCATACACTTATCACTTATCAGCAAAATGACGAATTTTATTACAATAAATCTAGCAAATTGAATCTTTCCACTATGCATCTGAAAGATAACATGGCAAGCCTAAGAGGATTATAAATACTACACCAGATTGAAAAGCAACATAAGCTGCCATTTAGCACATCAGAGATCCAAAGGAAGGAAAATGATGAAATATGATCAACAAAATGGGGGAGTACTAAACAATGGTGGTGATGGTGGTGGTGGTTGTGTTGGGTCGGTTGTAGTGGCGGTGAGTATATTTGGATGAAAACAAATTAATTTGCGGGTCGGGCTGGGTCAGACATGGGTTTTTTAAAGTTAAATCGAGTAATTAATGGTGAATTTTGGATTCTATCAACTGAGGGGTATATTTGTGCACTTTCTTAACTGAAGGAGTATATTTATCTTTGATGAACTTAAAAATGTATATTTATCTATTTTGATTAACGGAGGATATAGTTTTCCCTTTCATATATGGACCATCCTATTTTCCTTTGACATTTATTTTTTTCCCCGTACTAGAATAGAAGAGGCATACAAAAAAAACAAAGAAAACAAGACGAAATTCTTCCGGTTTTGCAAGAATGTTCAAAGAAGGAGCAAGAGAAAACCCAAAGTTCTAGTTCTAGCACTAATACCCCTAAATCCTAAAACCCAAGAAATTTGAAAAGAGAAAGAAAAAAAAGAAGAAGAAGTAATTCAATCTTCAATATGGTAAGCTATGTGGTTTCTTTCTTCTGGTAGTTCTTTCTTGATATTCTTCACTCATTCTTGCAGTCTTTGAAGTAGAAAAATCAGGAACAAACACGGAATATTGGAAATCAGGTTTAAGTTTTGGTTTTTCCATTTTACAGGATTTGTTTAGGCAGGCTATTTTGAACCCTGGACCACCTGAAGATTTCGCTCTTCAAACTGTTCAAGAAGCTATAAAACCTCAGGTTTCTTTGACTACCTATACACCCTTTTAAGTTTTATCTCATCTAATTGTGTTGTGCCCTAAATTAGTTCTGCTACTTTCTGCTTTGCATAGTAATTGAAGGGAAGTGTTCTCTATGGTACTCACTTCTTTATTCACTATCGAGCTATCCGTAAGGTACTTTGGTGTACTAATACTATTATAAGATGTTCAAATTTGGCGAATGTTACCAGTTCTGTCTCCATTTTAATGCTAAAGATTAGAATTTTAACTCTTAGCTCAACTGCCCAAACTAAATAGGGCACTCAAATTGGGAAGGAGGGATTACATATGTATTTCCATTGATCTGTGTATTTACTTGGAGGTAATTAGATGCAAAACCGGTGTATATACAACTTGTAGTGCGTTATGGAGGTGTATCTGAATGTGTTCTATATTTGTTGACAGCTTGGGTAAATAAGAAGGAAAACAAAAAACAAGATAAATTTGCATATATGTATCTAGGAAAGTGAAACAGAAACAAAGATAAATTATAAAAATATAGTTGCAGATCGGACTGGGTGCAAACAATTTCTGAGGGCCATCGGACTGGGTAAAACCTGAATTAACCGTGGTGCACTTGCGGGAAACTCCTTGCCGAGGGCCTGTGCACCCCCGGGATTAGTCGGGGCTCTAAGAGACCCGGACACCCGGTGCTTAATCAAAAAAAAAAATACAGTTGCAGATCAAGGAAATTCATGCAGTGGATCCAAAATAGTAAACGGTAATACATGTCCATTACATTGTTTACCTTTATGAAGAACTAAGACCTGAAAGTGACCAGTCAAGCAGATGTTGATATCGGCTAAAGTTTATCTAACCCAGTGACTTTACCTGACAATTAAACCTGCTTTTTTCTTTGTTGTTGCAGTTGGGGTGAGGGAATGTTCAAGTTTCAACATAAGAACTTGCTCCCTGCTTTTAATTTGGCCTTTTCCAGTGTTACAAGTGGACTACCTTTTTCCTTACAGTGTTTCCCAAATGTAATTTGACTTTGCCATTTCCCATTTGATTGTGATGGTGACACGTTTGTCGGTTTTTCTGTTTTCTTTGTTTGAGGTGCAGTATTCATTATAAAGAAGTCAATTTTGTGAAACATAACGGTAGCTTATGTGATAAATGATACATATGGGTTTCACTGAGTAGTTATGATTGAGATATGCTTACTGATGCGAGGTTACTGCTATGGAGTTTTTGTCTTCAGCCTATTGACTTTTCTGATCATCTGCAGAAGCAAACAAAACTAGTCCAAGATGAGAATCAGCTGTTGGAAAATATTCTCAGGTCACTACTTCAAGAACTGGTGGTATGTGTGATTTTTTTTTAATTAGGAATTGCATCATAATTTATAAAAATGTTGGTTGATGAAAATTGTCTCTCTACCTTCTCAAGGTAGAGGTGAGGTTTGCGTACACATTACCCTCCCCAGACCCCACTCGTGGGATACACTGGGCATGTTGTTGTTGTTGTTGTTGTTGGTTGATGAAAGTTGGACTTAGTAAATCATGGTGGATTCTAGTTTAGGGCGACTGACAATCTGATTGTTGTGGTTAACTAATTTATGATGAGAAAACGTTGGTTGATGAAAATTGAACTTAGTAAATCATGGTGGATTCTAGTTTAGGGCAACAAATCATCTTAGATTGTGTTGTGGTTAACTAATTTATGGTTAATTTTCTCATCTCATTTGTGAGCCTACTCTTTTCAGTTTCTTGATATTAGCCTTTTTTTGACAAACTCTTGCTATGTAGGTTTTTTTTTTTTTTTTGGAACCTTTGATACGTAGTTAACAATTTAGAGTCTTAGATTTTTCCATGGACTAAGTCAGAGTTGTCAACCTATTCTTTTTAATTACGATGCTGTCTGGGCCAGCTTGCTGCTTTCAATCAACACAGCTACTATTTAACTCTGCCCTTCAAGGGTTAGACAGATGGGAAGAAATTACCTACACCGAGATTTGAACCGTAGACTTCACGGTTCTCCTATTTGGAAAGTACTCCTTGATGTTATGTAATATGATCTTCATGCCGGTGACTTTTCTTTTTGGATTATTTTCATGCTCCCAGATTCTATTGTCATTGTGTAGCCCTTTTTCACTAAAACTTACGCATTCCAGTGTAAGTCAATATTCCATTGAATAGATTCTTCTCATTAGAAGTTAGATTTAGGGTAAAGGTAAAATAGGCATTATTTTTCCTAGGAGTTGTCCGTGTGATAAGTAGCATGTAAAGGTAGATTTTCATCTAGCTTAGATATTTCGGATCTCTAATATTCCCTAACGAACAAACAAAGGAGAATTTTTGGAGGCTGAAAGACTAGTTGATAGGTCTAACAGTATAGCTGAGACATTATTTGGCAGATGAGTCCAAAAAATGTTTTTTATGAATGCTAAAGTGTGATAATAGACTAAAATTAAAAAATAAACGGATTTTTTCTGGAGATACTGTTGCGCCACTAATGCAATATCTAGATTCTGGTAAGGGTAAAATTGTAATATGCAAAATAGGTTCTAATAGCTCATGACTATTGCAGTGGGAGGTCGAATAATCCATAAGCAACAAGAGTAGGCAAAACAAGTGAATACTTAACCATGATGGTGGTTCCTCTTACTATATTTTTGGTTGGAAAAATATCCAATAAGTATGAAGAGTTCAAGTCCCCTCTCTTTCTTTTCGCTCTTGCTTATGCCCTTACAAGAATTTGTTAGCTGGGTTAGATCAAATGCACTGGGTCAACATCTAGGACAAGTCGTGATTGTGACTGATTCAAGTTCCAACTTGAAATGGAGAGAATACATCAAATATCACCGGAATACTTCTTAAGCAGTAGCTCATTTATTAGGAACTTCTGTAATTGTATCACCTTGCATCAAGAAAGGCCGAAGCTGTTTCTTTCTTGTTCACGAGCTCTGTAGTGTTGGGGAACTTTTTCTGCTACCTTTCCATATATCTTTTTTCTGGTTTTCTTTTGAACTTCACCATTGGTAATGCTGTAGAGTACTTTTTTGGGTAACATGACTGTCTTGTGATTAGTGAATATTTTTTAATCTTGTCACAGGTTGCTGCAGTTCAGTCGGGCCAGAAAGTCATGACGTATGGTGTGTCAATTGTTGAAGGTGAATCAAGTCAGGGTCAGATTCCCCGCCTTCTTGGTGAGTGTCTTGTAGCACTAGCGAATATACTGCAAAGAAGATATGGTCTATTAGTATGTTTCTTGGTCTTGGAATATTTGAAGTGTTTCACCTTAGCGATTCGTAAGTTATATACTTATTTAATGTTATCGATGGTTGAGAGACATGGAAACTCTTGCTTTTTGGGTGCTAGAAGAATTAGTTATATTCTACTATTCTTCAAGTTGAAACTTACTTCTGGACTGTGGTACAAACATACAATATCATTATGCTTTACTGGAAGATAGTCAATCTATCGTGGTGATGGGAATATATTATAGGGAGGATATTGCTTATGCCATCTACAAGTTAGTCCTTTGTTTGATTGATAAACTTCAAAGAAAGGAGAGAAGGAGATAATACACCAAGGAGTTGTTTGGTTGCCTGAAATAGGGAGGACAATCTCATTGACATCAGTATAAACAATACCTTGTTTGGTTGAACTTATATTGTCATTGAATTCAGCACAACTCTTGCACTTTTTTCTAGTAGTATTTTTTTCAATGTTGAATTTAATGAGGATACTAGAGTTGTGCTGCCTTAATATCCTATTTGAGTTGACTTCTATTGGTTGAAAGAAGTCTTGAAGAGGAGAAACTGGAAAACAAAGTTCTCGGCTATGTCGGAAATTTGGTGAGTGTTATTTTGAGGATAGTACTCGCCGGTGATGAGAAAGTGGACGGAAAGAACTTTTGAGGAGAGTGAAAGTTGAGAAAAGGTTCTGGGTCATGTCGGAAAGGTGGCTACGTTGATCAAAGAGATTCTTTGAGGAGAGAGAGTGTTGGAATAGGGTTTTTCCCGACTTACTTTGGGATCTGTGCCTGGGAGCATTTTTCCAGGGACCTCTTTTTTATTGTGTTATTAAGTTTTATGTTATGCTTAAGGTTGTCTATGTTGTTCTCTTTTGGTTATTATCAGGAAATTGCGATCCTTAAGTCTCTGTAGTTGTAATAGTACTACTAGAAAAAACAATTCATCTTATTGTTATACATCTGTTATTTACCCAAAGGAACAAAATCAGCTAAGATCACGATTGTAGTAGCAGTAGAGGTAGAGAGATCCTTGACATACGCCTTAATTGCTAATGAGTGGCTACATAATGCTAGGTGTAAAAATGTTCCAAGTAATGTTTTGAAGTTGGATTTAGGTATCCTATGAATGCTCTGGCTGATTTCATGTAGGAGTTGGTGAGATGCATTTATGATCTTAATCTAATTTATGAGATTATCATGGATTGCCACTTGTTCTTTCCTTGTAATATTGTCTTTTAATTTATTTGTAGATATTGTTCTATATCTTTGTGAGAAAGAGCATGTGGAAGGTGGCATGATATTCCAACTTTTGGAAGATTTGACAGAAATGTCAACAATGAGAAACTGTGAGGATGTTTTCGGGTACATAGAGAGCAAACAAGACATATTGGGGAAGGTATGCATAATATGAGCAGTTTCAGTTCTATGAACATTTCTTGGGTCATCAAAAAAGTTGTATGAACATTTCTGACTTTATTGATGGTATGTGTTTATTTGGTGCGGGAAATTCTTGACATTTGAAATGCTTATGTTCATTTTTGTGACATATAGCCAGAACTCTTCGCACGAGGAAAGCTTGTTATGTTAAGGACGTGTAATCAGTTGCTTCGTCGTCTATCAAAGGTGCATAGTGCTTCGCATTTCAGCTTTGTCTTATGTATTAGATATCAGGAACATCTTTGTCTCTAATTGCACATTAATTCATCCGATGCATGTTCGTGAAAATGAATCTATTTTCAGCAATACAAGTCATTACTTATTGTCAAAGCACTGAAAAAAAAAATATAGTCTCTAGTATTCAGAAAATGGCATTGTCCCGTGATTTGATTTTATCATGGTAAAAAGCTTCATTTTCTTGTATTATGCTAAATCTTTCCCTCTGTATTAGATCGAGGCATTATCTTGGCCGTACAAGCTCTAATTTCAAATCTCTGTTCTTTTTCCTAATGATCAATA